>NC_065447.1:87819997-88128822 GCF_917563875.1 Diabrotica virgifera virgifera | reverse complement strand
ATGGATGAAATCATAAAGAAAGTTAAAAAAAAGAGGATCTAGAATGGGAAAAAAGGAAATAAAGATAATATGCTACGCCGACGACGGACGCCATAATAACAGCTAAAAATGAAGATGACCTACAAAGATTAATTAAAGAATTCGAAGACACGGCGCTTATATAGGTACAACATGGTGATCTCAACAGAGAAAACTAAATCGATAGAGATATTAGTGGAACCGAGACGAGTAAACTGGTCGCAAATAACAAAGTAATAGACCAAGTGATGTAAACGGAATACTTTTGAATAAAACTGTCAAGCTACTGAAAAGTGGAAGAAGAAGTACAAAAATAAGTAAACATGGCGAACAGAGCAGCAGGATGTCTCAACAACACAATCTGGAGAAACAAATACCTCACAATTGAAACGTAAACTAGGATATATAAATCAACAATAAGACAGAGTAAGAAGTGAGGAAATGCGAGCGAGATGTAATATAGAAGAAATAAACATGTGGACCAAAAGAAGAAAAATAGAATAGAATTATTAACACTTAGAAAGAATGACAGAAAATAGAATAGTACGAATAGCAAGAGACAAATCGCCAAATGGAAGAAGATCATTGGGACGACCGAGGGAAAGATGGTCAGACAACGTCAAATGAGGCTAAAAACTGAAGTAAAACTGACATTGAGCCTATTTATAAAGTAGGAAGAAGAAGAAGAAGAAGAAGAAGAAGAAATTGTCTTTGCTCTCTTCCTAACAGTCACTAGCTTCTGCCGGCTGCTACGATTGCTGTTTTTATCCAAGGCCAAAATTCTTAACCGCTCTCGAACAAGGTCGGATTCAGGACAGATTTTCGAGAGGGGCCATGAACTTTTTTTGAGAGGGTCGGGGAAAATTTTTAAAAATTTGGGTTACAGTGGTGAGTTTTAAAGCACTTTTCACAAACTTTTGAGTGTCATAAAGACATTCAAAACTTATCGTTATTAAAGTATTATTAAAGTCAGGATACATTTCTTCGGATCTAAGTGTAGTTCTTTCAACAAGTTTAATACTGTTTTTCCCAATGCTTCTCCTGTCAGACCTTGTTCTTCCCATCTTTCTGATTTTCACTAATTATTTTTATGTTCTCATAAGCGTCAATGAACTTGATTCACGAATGTTGTTATTGTGTATGTATCTGTATATCACATTTATAGAAAGCTGTTCCACGTGGGATACGTCGGTGATATGACAGAGTAATAATTTGTACTTTGAACCTGATTCATTATTTATTCAATTATTTCTTTATCACAACATGTTATCATTGATTTTCACTGGTGCTACTAATGTATGTTGCTCGAGAAGATGCCGTGGAGAGGTGTTGTTTGAGTTTTATCTCCTAATGCGATTTTAAACCTTAATAATTCCCCTCATTGTTAGGTCCAGCATCTTCGTCCAGAAGCAGAAGGCTATTATCGCGATAGCCTCTTAGAGAAATATTTTGTCGACTTAAGACCATTATAGACTCTACTATTAGTCGTAGTCTTTCTCTATTTTCTTGTACCTATTTAGACCTCTGAGAGTATATCTGGTTAATGACTGACGTTTGCAGGTTGCGATAACTTTGTAGAAAATCCAGCCTAACCTAAATACACTCCTTGTGGTATGATGTTTTTTCGTGGGTTTGTATTTCTCCTTCTTTGACGATGAGTTTGACTAAACATGTTAAAGGTTTCGTGAAAAGAATTTGGTCTATCATCCCTTTATTATGACCATATTTTTCGTTAGGAAAATAAAACGCAATACTTGATTTGATAAACAATCTCTTTTGACTGTGCGAAAGTATCAACAAACTCCTTTGTTCTAAGTGCTGGTGATCCAAGTAATGCTTCATTTCTTTTCTATGTGTGTACAGAATATGGAAATTGATACGATTTTGATGGCTGCAAAGGTCGTTCTAGAAATTGGCACTTTGTAAAATTATTAACATTTTGATTTGCAAAACAGCCTAGGTATGTCATTCTTGAAGCTTTCGTTAATGCTTTTGTTCAATTCTAGTCCAGACAATATATTTACCTCCTCTTTTGTACATATACATGTGTTTGAAACTAAAATCATTTGAACTGCAAATACTTAAATTTTTATTTTTTTTTTAATTCTCGGAGGGGCCATGGCCCCCTCCCTGGATCCGCCCTTGCTCTCGAAGAAGATAAAAGATTGACAAAAATGACATACAAGCGAAATCTATAAGACAAATCTTTAAAATGAATAATTTATTTTGTGTAATATTTAATTAATTTGTGCAATCAATATATTATTTATTTTACTTATAAATTGTCTATTGTCTCACCTATTTCAAAATATCCTGCCTCTAGTATAAAATATGGCTTGTGGAAATGGTAGAAAATTTCTGGTATTTTTGGATTTACATACAAATTATAAAAAAACGATTAGAAAATCACGGTAGTCATGAATTAATATTTAATTATTCATGCAATAAAATTCGGCAAACATATACCGCACAAACGTCTTTTCATCTATGGCATATTTCCTCTTATCAAAAAAGCCAATAAATTAGGATTTTATGACAAAGTTACACACTTCCAATACCGCTGTCAACATCTGCCTATCGAAAATGACTTACAAAATCTACAAAATTTTACGTTTAACGGATGTGGACCACTTTTGAAAATGTAAAACTCGAAACCCGGTGTTTATAAATGGTAACCAGATGTGTGTTGTCTTTTGTTTCAACCAAAAATCCGAACTTCGTTTTCTAGTCATCCATCCATGCACTCACATATCTATTGTAGATTCCATATGGTTGGGTATCACTTTACATTTTTCTCGCCGGACGAAATTTGGCTTTATGTTGTTGATTTATGAGGATTGGGTCATTTGGAATAAGCATTTGTTTTTTAAGGGGATATCAAATCCAGCCTGCTACTTTTAACAGATTTTCTGCAGGAGCCGTGATTGTTTCAGCTGGATTATACCGGGTTGAGCACTTTTTAATCAAAAGTTATTTTTTGATAATGTGTTAGATCAGATAGATACTTTATATAATACACTATATCCCTATTAATGGGAGATAACCTTCATTCTTTAGAAATAATGCTTCTTGACCCAAATTAATTAGTAAAATAAATTTTGAGTTTAATATTGTGCATATGTGGGGTTATATTTTTATATAATATGGTGTTAGAGCAGCGATACTCAACCTTTTTCTTTCCTTGGCTACATAGTAGCTATTGCCACAGCTTGTGGGCCGCAATCAAGATGAAGTAGTATACAGGGTGTTTCATTGGGAAACGGAAATACTTGAATGGTGAATGTAGGTAAATGAGGCGGTTCTAGACATACTAAATTTATTGCTCCACCGACTTTATAACCGAGTTACACGGTGTTTTATCGATTTTGCCCATTTTTTTCTGGACCCATAACTTTAGAACCACCTTGTATATTTTTTTGATATTTGGTACACATATGTCACATTTAGAACCCAAACCACCCAACTGCTAATCACAAGAAAAATCCAGGTCCGGATTAAACAAAATTATAAATCCGATGTGACCTTAAAACAACATCCTGTATATTGAAATTTTCAAAACCCGTTTGTACATTTGAAAAGAGCTTTAATGGAGCTTCCATTTTTGCGCGGACAATTCAATGACTTTAATTTTTAAATTATGTCGAAATTTTTAAGAACTCGAACTTTCAAAACAAAAATTTCAATATAATTTTAAAATTAATGTCATTAAATTATCTACGCAAAAAATTATCTTGCGGGCAATTAAACTTAGTTTTTTGTGCAACTTTTAAATGTGCAGACGAATTCTGAAAATTTTAATATACAGGGTGTTGTTTCAAGGTCACAATTATTTTAATTTTTTTTGTTAATCCCGACCTGAATTTTTCTTGTGATTACTAAATGGGTCGTTGCAATGTAGTAAATAAATATTGATTATTGTTAGAATGAGTATTTGTTCATTAACTTTAATAATTTATTATTAAAAATTAATAATACCTTGCTTTTTAATCAGAGCTTTTTAATCAAATAATTTTATAATCACAGGGCCCTTTTGTTAGCCTTCGGGCCGCATAAAAAACGCTAGAGGGCCGCAGGTTGAGTATCATGTGTTAGAGTTATTTTTATGGAGTACACATATTTCTAACATCTTCTCAATTGGCCAGCTTTGGCCTCTTTAACTCATAACTACTGACGTGGACTAACTACTAACACTGACATGCGGTATGCCATACCGTCGCCTATTCTCGTTTGTGAATATGAATTTGCCTTATATCACTGTATTTGTTTTTACACCAACTACGGAATGATTCTTCACACTACCGTAGAATAAAATATTGCTCCAAATAAAATAAACTTAATTTTTTTCAAGAAAATCATAATATTAAAAAAATGGTGGAGGTTCTTACAATATTTTTTAGAAACCATACTGAAACTGCAGAAGTTGGGAGCAGATTCAATTACACACCACTTGAAGGTACACAGATGGTTTTCTATCATTAACAACAAAATATATTTTCGGCGGGGTATGACATACCGCATGTCAGTGGTTAACCTTAACGTCATCAAAAATGTTTAAAAACGCGATATTCTTCTAGAAATGTAACCTAAAAAAGAATCCAATTATTGATAAAATATTGAAAAAGTTGAGTTTTTATTGTTTCGAAGCTACAATAATTGAAACAATTAATTTGTACGCAAACTTTTAGCCATTACCTTTCACCTGATGCAACTAGCTTTACTTACTGTCTAGAGAAATTGCTACCTTTTGATTCATGCTTGGACTTTTCTTTCTTCTCATTTAAAAATAAAGTTGTTAACCATATCGAATAATTTATAAGACTAATTTGCTGACTTTCGGAAGATCCAATTACCTAGCAAACAAATTGCCTACATCGCTCGTTCTTTGAAGAATTGTTTTCCTCGTTTTATACAGGTTGAGATTGCCAAAATCAAGATTGCCAGATTGAGATGTTCC
This sequence comes from Diabrotica virgifera virgifera, assembly GCF_917563875.1. NCBI lineage: Eukaryota > Metazoa > Arthropoda > Insecta > Coleoptera > Chrysomelidae > Diabrotica > Diabrotica virgifera. Next base: position 88,123,850 of record NC_065447.1, on the reverse strand, counting down.
AGTTTTTTCGCTAAGTTTGAATTCGCCAACATGGCATTAGAGTAATCATGTAGCCGTTATTGTCCACTATTGAATATGGGTCCCGGTGAATTCGTAACTATTTTAATCCCCCATCCTAATTACAGGCCAATTGGTAACTCTGGCCCTCAGATAATTTTTCGGTAACCAATCAACTACCGGTGAATTCGTAACTAAATAAAGGTATAATCTTTTACACTTGAAATAAACATATGGAAAATCTCTTTGCTTTTAAATTATCAGATGGATTTAAATAATTTATCATTGCCAAACATCTAAATATTGAATTTACAATTACTTGATAAAAACCAAGCTCGTGTAGAGCTATGGAAATAATATTTATAACACGTGTTAATGAAATACTATTATAATATTTGTTTCAATTATTTTATTAAGATATTTAAATTTTTGCTATTTTTTATAGGTACATAATACGAGGTACTCGTATAATACAAATATAATGTTTTTAAGCAAACCAAGAAACATTCGGTGTGGATTTAAGGTATTAGATTTAATCAATGGTTTCGAATTCACCTGAGGAAAGTTTCAAGTTGGCAGTTCAGGTAATAGAAAAGTTACGAATTGGCCGGTGTACATTTTGATTTGAAAATTTTTGTCATTAAAATTACGAATTGGCGCGTGTCCATTGAATATATCTCTTCTCCAATCTCCTCCAACGCTGTCGATTCTGGACTGTCAACATCCAGTTCTCAGCAATCATGTCTGCTTATGGTCGTCGTTCTAATATTCTAGTCCATCTGGCTTTCGCCACAAGGCTTGCCCATACCCATTTCAATGACATACCGACCGAAGATGAAGTCCATGTCCTTCGAACTTTGTCTGATGGTGTTATTGAGCATTCTGTTTTTCAATGATTCCAAGAGTCGACGTTGATTGCTATTCTGATGTTTTGTGATAATTTGGGTTTTCTTTGCTTTTATTCGGAGATCAACTTTTAATCTGGCCTTTAAGGTTTTTCTAAGACAGTGATTTGATTTTGTATTCGATATATCTTTGGCTAACTCCTCTGCCTTCGTCAAGTAGGCTAGCATCAGTCTACTTAAGGCATATTTTATTATTTATTAAGCAAATAGTCTCCAATATTATTCGGTTGATCGTATTAATTTCGAGTTTCAATTTTAACTATTAAATGCTTCTGAGTATGTATTTGTATTGGTTTAGTGTTTGTATGGCTTTTTACTGGTACACGACAATTAGACCGAAATCATTAGACCGAAAGCAGTAGACCGAACTCATTGGACCGAAAAGCAGTTTACCGAAACCTCACTAGACCGAACAGCATTAGAGCGAAATGGTACATAAATTAAAAAAGATTGCAGTAAATTATGCTAAGATTTTGTATCTGCTTTTTGTTTATTGTATTATTAAAAACAAAAAACAAAGCAAAAAACACCACCTCTAAATTATTTTTAGTATTTAATTTTTAGTATTGTACATAATAAATAAAAAATAAACCCAAAACAAATAAAAACAAAAACAAAGCAAAAAAACAACCTTTAAACTCGCAAGTACTTTGTGCTGCCGTCCTAAGCCTGGATAAAGGGTGAAGGGAGGTTGATATTACCTTCGCTCAGATTACAATCCTGTTTGAGCACCCTGTATTATGTACCTAATTATGTACCTATTATCAAGGGCGCCCATATAAAAATTTTTAGGGGGGGGCCAAACGTGAAGATGTTGCACATTACATTTTGTATATTTCGGATGACAATATATACAGTAGACTCTCTCTATAACGAACACGGATATAACGAGGTTTCGCTTATAACGAGGTACATTAGGTGTCCCATGAAATCCCTATTGAACTATAACGCTCTATAACGAGGCATATTTGGTTATAACGAGGAAAATTTAAATCGAAGAATACTTGTCTTTACCTGTTTTTAGCGTTGTAATGGTCATAAATAAATAAATGCCCCAACTACCTGTACATAGAAATGCCCAACGTCTGTCTTATTATCGAGGCCAGTGCTATAATAAACTCGGCCACCTGTAATAAACATCTGCCTGTTTATCGACCGATACTGAATACTATAGGAAATTTACAATCTATGGCGGCGAAGTCTCATTGTTCACTGTTCAGGTTGACCATCGACACATAATAAACTACGTAAGAGGCATCAAAAAATTTCATTATTATTATGTATTGTTTGATATAACGAGATCCGCTTATAACGAGATAATTAATTCACCATTTCAGTTCTCGTTATAGAGGGAGTCTACTGTAGTTTAAACCACCTAAAAAACCTAGTTTGAACCCTGTTGTGAGGAATTATTCATACATTTAAACACTAGACCAAGTTTTTAAATGGAAATGGCATGGGTACCACAAAAGTTGGGCCTCTCTTTAAAACCCATTTGAAAAGAATACAATGCTTGCAAAGTCTTCCCTTCAACTTTGGCGAGCAGACTAACCATGAGTATGTGTCGAACCAAGTTTTTACTTTAAAATCTTAAAAAGGAGCCCCCTTTATTTTTGCAGATATAGAATCCTTATGAAAAATAAGGCACACATATTCCAAACATTTTTAGAATTGTTGATAGATGGCGCAAATAAATCGCATTTTACGAATATAGCGCCATCCGTCAAGTCAACAATTCTAAAAAAGTTCGAATAAATGTTACTTATTTTTTTAGGAGGAAACTCAATCTGCAAGAAAAAACGGGGGTTCCTATTTAAGATTTTAAAGTTAACTTTCACCCCACCTCCGGAGTGTGGAATGAAAAATCCTGTTTGGTGTCATTCTATAGATTTTTGAAAAATATTAAACACGTGTTTTTTAGTTTTTATTTGGAAGTATATTTCTCGAGATATTAGACCGTTTCTATAATTTTGCTGTGGTATCACGATATACCGTTTTTTCCGATTATAGCGCTATCTATCCACAATTCGCAAAATGGCTCGAATTGTTTATTTTTACAAGGAAAATCCAAATCTGCAACAAAAATTAGGGGTTCCATTTAAGATTTTAAAATTTACCCCCCGCTCCACACCCAGGGGTTGAAGTGGTGGACTTGTTTAGTGTCATCGCATAGATTTTTGAAAATTATTGAACATGTATTTTTCAGTTTTTCGATCCGATGTTCATTTCACGAATTATTCGGCCTTTCCGCTACTTTTGGGACACCCTGTATATAACACTCATTCATCATGAAAGATCGCCTGTTTTTAATTTAAATAAAATTGTTCTGTTCATCATAATGAACACTTTAAAAATAATCTACTTATGTACTAAAAAAATACTTTTGCAAACTAAAATTTGACTATGCTCAATAAATTTTAAAAATTATTTTTCAGTATGAATTTTTTCAAAATATAAAATATAATTACTATTTTATACCACTTGTTAAAGACAAATGGCTCATTAGTGATTATCGATCAGAGATCGGATTTCTTGCTGATATGGTTTTTTTGCAGTATTATAAATGATTCATTTAATTTGTAATTTTGGGTGTCAATTACAGTGTATATGTTTCCCACGCCTCTAATCTCTTTCAATGTTTTCGTTAGTAGCATACCGTGATTGTGGGAAATGTATATTATGCACATTCCATACAGACCACTGTCGCAGACACAAAGATTTTCTGTTAAACTATTAATAACTACCCAATATGTGAATTTTTTTTATTAATAAATATGTTGTTTCCAATTTATCTCTCAAAATTATCCAATATTGATTTGACAAAAATACGTTTATGTAATATAAATTTAATTTTTTTCTTTCCCGAAAAGCTAGGGGGGGGCCACGGCCCCCCCCTGCCCGTGTGTATGGGCGCCTATGCCTATTATGTATCTTTTCGGTCTCCTGCTTTTCGGTCTAGTGAGGTTTCGGTAAAGTGCTTTTCGGTCTAATGAGTTCGGTCTAATGATTTCGGCCTCTTTACAGTAAACCCTTTTTACTACCTGTTGCAAAATATACCTATAGAGTGTTTCACGTTAAGAATAGAACATTGCGGAGATAGCCTCATGTATTTCTTACGGGCGATAGAAGCGCGCCGATGCCACGCCGCGCGCCGTACTGACTAGAATGAATCGTATATCGGCAGTCGAGCATCCACCCGTCCGCTAGAGGTTTGGCAACACTGATCTCCGTAAGCGTAACGTTCTATTCTTAACATGAAACAAAGTATAGCCTTAACATACTGAAATAATTTTTATTTCTCAGTATGTACATAGGTAGGTACCAATAATTTCAAAATCGGATAAGGATAATAAGTTTGTTTATTACTTCCCATTTTCTTTTAATCGAGGAGTAAGCATCTGTTCGAAGTACCTACGTCTTGTAACAATTTCTAGAATAGTCCAAGAGAACGTAATTGTATATTTTATATGATTTCAACACGATCTAAAGAATATTCGGTAAAAACCGGAATCTATGTGTGTTTGATATTAACTTTTCTAATATTAATCTTAACTTTAGGTTTAATATAATGTACATAACCAACGTAATACCGTGACAATCAATGCATGATGTAACAAACAAATAAATAAATTTATAAATTAAAAAGGTGTCTTCATAAATCCTGCTTTTGCAGGAAAGAGAAACAACCCTGTATCCTATTGATGGTTTTAAAACCCTCAACGTGAAAATCGGATCTCCGAATTTCTCACTCTCCCCTACTTCCAAGTTGCATTTCTAAAAACCAGGTCGATCATTTGCCAGTTCACCCACACATGTGGTCTGTTAGTTTCGTATGCCATTAAGTCCGGCAGTCGAAGTCGAGTGCCTAATCTTTGAGTTAAAACAGATGTTGCACTTCGCATAAAACAAAGCCTTGCTTTCTTAATATTTCTGTGTGTTGCGTTTGTGTACATGTGTGCTTTCCTAAGCTGAACCACTTCACTATCTCTTTCTGTATCTGAGGAACGATTTTGTTTTCTTCATTTAGGAAAACCTCGAAGTAAACAAACGAATTAGGAGAAAACTCAAAACCTACAATAGAAAGTAAGATTACAAAGGAGTTTTGAGAGATGAAGTTAAGTAAAACAATGAGTCTAACTACTAACAACTAAACACTGGAAGAACTTTAGTTTTCAATAGTATCACAAAATTTATTACGTTAATGTAACTACAGCTGTTTCTGCAGAGTGCCTTTCTGAAGTGATATAATATATGTATTTATGTGTGTCTACACTTAAAAGTCTTTAATTGAATACGTTGGGGAGTGAGGAGCTGATTGTCTCAAGTTGGTCATTCGTCTGTATTTTTTAATTTTTATTCATTTCCATAGATTTTTAAAGATAGCTTAAGGCCTTTATTTTGAGTAAGGATAATTTGAAAATCCACAAGGAAAAAAGTTTTCCTGTAGTTGGCTGTATACCATGTGATACAAAAACAATAAATGCTGTATAAAAGGTATATTTAAAAAAACCCTCAAAAGGGCCACATCAATTCACATAACTAGTTTTCGACTGGTTTACCAGTCATCATCAGTGCTTACCTAAAATGAATATAATCTGATAAAAAGGGCAAAGATGTTGAAATTTTGACTAGGGTTAAAAAAATATTAGGTTATACTCACGTGCAATGTACATGTTAGCCACCAAAATGCTATTTTACAAAAATATGTGGGTCAAAGCCCATTTCAAGTAGTCCGTTAAGGAAACATAAGTATAAAAAGCTACCTTAAGCCTTGATGTTTAAAATATAATTTAATTTGCCCTAGGTAACATCTGAAATTTGGGTGTGACTTGTTCACATGTTGGAAGTTTGACGGCAAGTGAAATTGAAATGGTTAGGAACCTCGGAACGATGACAAGACAAACGACAGTTCCACAGGTAGTTTTTAACATAACCTGTCATATTTAAGAATAAGGTAAAAATATTATTGAAATTAGAAATGATGTAACAACACACCCAATGTGGAAATTATCATGTAAAATTCATTAAACTAGTTGTTGTAGTAAAATGGATTCTCGTATACTGTAAGTGGAACTAGTTAGGCAAACCACATTACACAAAAGGTTAGTATTCGACAACTAATACCGTAATGAAATCTTATTGTCAAGAGATCGAAGATTTATAAAGGCAAATTTTGTGGTGATTTAGAGTTATCGAATTTATTTAACTTATTAGTAGCTGTTGGGATTTGTGTAAGTGTGTAAAAAAAATCACATTTGGGGTGTCTGAGGTGTAACATGTCTTAAATAATCTAGGGCATGTGTCATTATGAAAGCACAAACTCAGACTGAGACGACTATTTCTTAAAGGCAGTGCAGGCTACCCGGATCTCTAAGGGTCCAAAAACCAAAACCTTAATATGATGATGATAGTAAGGACTAGGTGGGGGGTGGGTATGAGATGTCTGTGAGGGAATTAGTGAAAGGAACATGAAAGATACCCAGAAAGAAAATTAAACTGTTGATTTGGTTTTGCTAGAGATGAGTATTATATGCTGATGGTGACAAATGGAGTAGGTATGGTGATAATAGTCATATGTAGAAATATAGTGGTGGGTTGTATGTAGATGAAAATTTGTCCAAAAAGGATATTTGCAGATGATATCAGTAATTTCTATGCAGGGCCCCCGCTACCATATGTGCAAAGTGTGTAATGTACACGGGCGCCATCCTTTAGGGGCGCCAAAACCCGGGGTCAAAAATTGCAAAAAAAGCAAAGAAACAAAAGAACAAAAATTAATTTTAAAATAAAAGTTGAGAAATTAAATAGGATTTAGTTTAAACACACACGAAATTTTATTAGTATATCATCCAGCTACTGCCGATTTCCATTTGCGAGAACATGTCAGAAGTCAGGCATTTTAATTTATTTTATTATGCTTTTATTCTGTTTGTTTCATTTTTATATTTTAGCCTACTAATAATAGTCCATTTACTCACGGTTTTTGTTGTAAATTTTAAAGAACCGCTTATATTGACATAAAATTTGTCATACACGTAGCTAACAAGAAGATAAGTAGAAGTGATACCTACTGTGCCGATGCTTTTACTCTGGGGGTAAAAGGGGTATTCACGTGGGTGAGAAAACATTTGTTCAAAATAAGTCCAGAATTGGAAACTGACTAATTCTAAGCAACTTTTGTTGTAAGACTTATAGAGATTTTCACTGTCATTTCTTTTCGAGTTATTTGCGAGTGAGTATGTTCATTTTTCAACAAAAAACCCCGTTTTTAGAGGGTTTTTCGCCATTAAAAACTAATTTTTTTATCGAAAAAATACTCTTACCAAAAATATAGCTTACAGGAAAGTGAAAAAAATAATTTATATAATAATATGAAGTCTACAAAACCCAGTAGAAAGCAGAGTTGTAGCTAATGAAAAGTAGGTTCTTATCCGTCAAATTCCAAATCGAATATGTCAACGTGAAATAAGCAAAAATTAAGCACTTTTCGTGGAAAACTCATTACAACTTCTTTAAAATGTTTAAGAAAAGCTTTATTTATATGATCTGTTAGTTTCATCGGTTTAAAGTGCTCATTTTTGAAAAAATTTGGTTTTAAAATAATTTTTTTTTTCAATCTTTAAAAAATTTCTTTTTCCAAATAACTTTAAAATTAATTAGTGATACCAAAAATCTCAAGCAGTAAAAAAATGTAGATTTTGCTTTTCTGAATATTTTGGATGTTTTGTTTTCCCGTAAGACAAAAATTGGAAGATATGGCTGTTCAAATTTTGCATACACTCATGATTAGTGACTCGTTCAGCCCTTTGCCCTTTTAACTACAGCCTTTTCAAAAATAAGCACTTTGAACAGATGAAACTTCAGATCATTTAAACGATACATAAGTAAATCAACTTGTGGTGAAGCAGTAACGATTAATTTCATTTGTGATGCTAATTAGGGGGTGGTTTTCATGAGTTTTTTTACCAAAAAAAGGTACCAACATTATTTTTAACTAACTTATTTTTAATGTCAAAAAAATATAGCTTCTTTTAAACACTTAAAAAAAAATTGTAATGAGTTTCCCTGATAAATGCTTGATTTTTTGGTTATTTTACGTTGAAATATTTGATTTTTAATTTGACGAATAAGGACCTCATTTTCATCAGCTACAACTCTGCTTCTACTGAGTCTGCAGACTTCATACATGGGTACTTACATCATTTTTTTTTCACTTTTTTATAAGCTATATTTTTTTGATAAAATACCTACTTTTTGACTGTTTTTTTTCTGATGATGTTTTTTCACCTCCGATAAGGGGTGAAACTCACATTCTAAAGTTCAGTTTGCTGGTTTATTTCAAGCACCTGCCTACCTTCAAAAAATAAATAAAAAACATGATCTAAAATGCCTTAAGAGGCGCCAAAATCCTTTTTTGCACACAGGCGCCAGTACCTCTTACGGAGGCCCTGTTTCTATGTATGTTGTGAATAGATAAAATTGGTGAGATGGCTGAAAATGACAGAAGTATAATTATGACTAGTAACAGATGGAATATTAAAAGTGTGACTGAGAATGAAGTAGTTGAAGTGAGGTGAAAAGAAATATTGTAAATGTATTAAGAAAAAAGTTGTCGATGGAGTGGTTGGAAGTCCCGATTGAACGAAACATGACGGTTGACACAATTCGGACTTTTTTGTTTTTCTTTGACTATTTCTAGGTCTTCGTACAAGTCTAATTTTAAGAAATCTTTCTGTGGGATGTTGTGAAGTAGAGCAACATCATCTGGGATATTTAACTTATGGTTCTTTTGTTTAAGATGTTGTGAAAAGGTAGAGGTGTTCTCTCTTATAGTGTGTTCACGAGAGCGAGAAGCCAGTGATCTACAAGTTCTTCCTATGTAAGTAGCATCACAGTCAGAACATTGTAGTCTATAAACACCACTACGGTTCATGTAATTGATGCTATCTTTAGAATTAGGTAGAGATTGTCCTAAGTTGTTGGATACTTTAAAGGAAATTTGGATGTTGTCTACTGATCTTTTGATAATGTTCGAAATATCCCCAGATAGCCTATCTTGGTTCCTAACCATTTCAATTTCACTTGCCGTCAAACTTCCAACATGTGAACAAGTCACACCCAAATTTCAGATGTTACCTAGGGCAAATTAAATTATATTTTAAACATCAAGGCTTAAGGTAGCTTTTTATACTTATGTTTCCTTAACGGACTACTTGAAATGGGCTTTGACCCACATATTTTTGTAAAATAGCATTTTGGTGGCTAACATGTACATTGCACGTGAGTATAACCTAATATTTTTTTAACCCTAGTCAAAATTTCAACATCTTTGCCCTTTTTATCAGATTATATTCATTTTAGGTAAGCACTGATGATGACTGGTAAACCAGTCGAAAACTAGTTATGTGAATTGATGTGGCCCTTTTGAGGGTTTTTTTAAATATACCTTTTATACAGCATTTATTGTTTTTGATAATTTGAAACTGTTCGTTAAAAGCATAATTAAGTTCTACAATGTGAAGTGCGTACGTAGAATGTTCTTCTATTATTGAAAGCCCTTTTTTGTTCTGCTATACGTTTGTCAAAGGTTCTTTCTGCCAGTTTGACGATGTAAATTTTTGGACAGTCACCATATTTTATTATGTCACTTTGTAAACCAATACTCTATAATTGCTTGTTTTCTCTTATTGTTCGTAATGTATTTGCTTAAATTGTTGTTTGTTCTTAAAGCTCGTGTTATTCCTTTCTTTTTATGTATTTATTTTACATCTTGCATGTATATGAAATAGAGCAAAAAGTGCTGGGTTTTTCTGTGGTGGTGGAAAGACTAGTTTCTAATGTAGTGACATTAACTTGTAATAAATTTTGTGAAATGATTGAAAACAAAAGTTTTTTCAGTGTGTTATTGTTAGATAAAACTAACTTCCATAAAATAATGGATAAAATATCGAATTCATCACTTATTTAAAACAATAATTATTATTATCAACTTACATTGAAGTAAAAAAAAATCTGGTGTAAAATGCTATATATTTAAAAGATGAAATTTTCCAGTTGCTTACAAGTTCATCAGAACGTTTTCGGTCTTATCAGACCATCATCAGTAAAAACAAAGACCTTTAGATTACATTTTAAATGTGTTAAAAATTAAAGCTGAAACGACATGTTAATAGATTCTACTTAAAGGGAACATACTGACACTGACACCTACACGAAACTTCGGCTACGTCTGAGTCTTACCGAAGATGCCAGTCAATTCAGTTGGTTAATCCTCAGGTGTAAAACAACAAATGCATATAAGTGTTGCAAGGCATTTTCCGCAGCTGAATTGACTCGGTAGGAGAGAAAAAAATAAAACTTCTTCAAACCAACCTTCTTCCTTATCATTAGTATTTCCTTGACAGTATGCTTAACAGTTAATACAAAATACAAGATATACTAAGAACAGTTAATACAAGATATACAAGAACGTAAAATAAACAGACCATGCCTTTCGTCAACCATTTTCCACCCCGTCCTGAAGGACATCATCATCATTGTCAACCTGTATGGGTCCACTGCTGGACATAGGTCTTCCTCAACTCATTCTATCTCCTGAATGTAGGTATCTCCCAATCGCTTCCATCTTTTCTATCTTGCGCCAATCTAACAAAATGTTTGCATTTGCATGTCACTGCTCTTATGTCATCTACCCATCTCTTTTGAGTTCTTCTCATGCTTCTTGTCGTCCTCCTTGGTCTCCACTCTAGGATTCTCCATGACCACTTATTGTTACAATATCTAGCTGTGACCTGCCCAGCGCCATTTCATTCTAATTTCTTTCACGGTATCCCTGATGTTCGTTATACGTCTTATCTCGGTATTTCGTTTAATTCTCTACACTCTATCTATATAGTCTGTTCGCTAAACTCAGACGCAACTTTCTAGATATTTTAGTAGGTAATTTTGCCAATTTTAGTAAAGTTGGCAAAAAATAATTACTAAATAGTTAATAATCGCTAAATAGTTAGTAATTTTGCCAATTTTTGCAAAATTGGCAAAAAACAAAAAAATTATTGACTAAAATATAGCCAGTTGCGTCTGAGTTTAGCGAACCGACTATACCTATAATTCGTTTAAATACTAGAATCATTCCTTAGAGCCTTTTAGAGAACATCAAACAGCTTGGTCTTAGCGAGTATTTTATTAGAACACCATGGTATAAATAACATATCAGCTCATAATTATGACCTAAATTAAATAGGTACTTATATTTATCTCTTTTGACACAATTAATTGGACGAAAATGATGGAAGAGCTAGAGAATCTTGGAATCCCAGAAAAATTCAGACATATGCTAACAGTGAGCCTAAAGAACACCACAGCAAAGATCAGTTTCAACGAAACAACTTCTAAGAACATTAATGTAAACAAAGGTGTGAAACAAAGTGACTCTAGCTCACTAACACTATTTAACCTGATGTTGGAAGTATTAATAAGGAGGACAAACTTTGCAAACAAAAACATTATTACAGATCAACTTCAACTAGTAGCATATTAGATGGCACTTATAAAAGCAGTTGAAAAATTAGATAAGAAAGCTAGAGATAAACCAGCACAAAACAAAATACATGACGATAGGTAAGGACGACACAGCAACTCAGAAATATCTAATAACACAGAACATTAAATTTGAAACTGTATCCACCTTTAGCTACTTGGTATTAACAATAGGGAAAACCGGAAAAGAGAGAACAGAGGAAAGAATTCTGAAAGGCAAAAAAACATATGGAATGAATAGAAATCTGCTGAGAAGCAAGACTCTAAGTAAGAGAACAAAGATGAACCTATATAAGACCTTATTAAGACTTGTTGTTACATATGGGATAGAAACAACAACGATTAACAAGAAAGAAGAAGATAGCCTTCTGAAATTTGAAAGAAAAATAATGAGGACAATACTGGGGTACAATATAACAAGAGAGGAAGAAATACGAATGAGAATAAATGCCGAAATTGAAGAATTAAAGAGAGAAAATGTAGTCAGATATACATAAAATCTCTTCGCTTAGAATGGATAAGATATATACAGAGCCGTCCACAATCAGATATGTTGAGAAGGATAACTAACTGGACACCACTAGGCCCAGGTGTAGAGGAAGACCCAGACAGAAGAAGATGGCTGGATGATGTAGAAGAAGAAGTAAGAGCAATGAATGGGAAAGACTGGAAAGTTCAGTGCAAGGACAGGAAGAAATGGAAAGGAGTCACGACAACAGCAAAGGCACACAGCAAGCTATAAACGACAGAGGAGTAATAAATCCACTTCACTCAAGAATAGGATGTCGAACGCCATGGTGTTAGCTATAATACTTAAGGATTGTAGTGCTTAATGAATGGAAAAAGAAAAAAATTAAACAGGTCTATCGTGAGCAAGTTACTAAATTTTGCAAAAGTTTTATTTTCAGATAGAAGTGTACTTTTCAGATAGTAGATTTTTAATGACTAACAGTAGTAGGAGCCTCTCCCAAATGGCACTATTCTAGATAAACGGAAACGAACATTTTGCTTTATTTTCCTCCTTTATTTTGATATCTGAATAAACTGTGCAATAAAGCTAATAAATACTAATTGGAATGTATTATGCCCATTGGAAATACAAGCATTTCGCAAATAAAATGTTTGAAAAAGATAATTCCATTCCTGTACATCGGGAAATCTCAATAAAAGGTTTTATTTTTGAATTTTTTACAAATCCGGTTATTAAATCTACACTGCAAAAATTAGATGTTCAAAAACAATATAATGTGAAATAAATTCTGGTGAAAACTCAATGTTGTAATTTTTTATATTAATTTCATAAAATATTTCGGTGTAAATGTTTCGGTGTAATCTGCAGGGTAAAAAAATAATCTATAATAAATAATTTTTGAGCTAGTGCATCTCCTTTCAAAAATTTGACCCGTGATCCGTTAAAAACCCGTGCACACAAAAGGTAGTAAGATTTTTTTTGCACGTTTGATCATTTTTGACTGTTTACCGTGACAGATTTTACGTCAGTAGGTGACATTTACTAGCAACTCGACGGTAAATAATCCAACTCGACGGTAAGTACTCCAACTCGACGGTAAGTAATTCACTTACCGTTGAGTTAAAAAATCTCTTAATTTTAATTTATTTTTTGAAAGAATAAAGAAAACTAACGAATTATTTATTAATATTGAAACTTATGGTACAATTTGTTAAATTATTTGTGAACTAGAAATTCTTCATCCGGTGCTTCCATCAGAAATTTTTCAAATTGCTCCCGTGTAAAAATGCTCGCTTTCTTAGGCCTATAGCCAATATTTTTTCTCTTCAAATACGCGATCAAAGTTGAAAACTTGGAAATATCAATGCCATCATAAAGAAAAACGGTGGATTTAATCATTGAATATTCTGCCCAGAGGCTTCCAGGAGCTTTCAACTGCATATGTCTTTGAACGAAATATGCCAATAGAGTATTTTCTTCGATTCTTAAATTCTTGCCTTCGCACCATTTTTTAAAACTTTGGTAGGTATTTTGATAACGGATTTTGAATGTTTCGGGAATAATTGCGGAACACCCTTCTTCCCAAGCCCGTTCAATTTCTTCAAATTCACTTTCGCTCATATTTTAATTTATAATAATCAAAACTGTACTTAAAATTATTGACAACTAAATAAAAACTCAATTCTCCATTGTTGTTATGCACCCTAGTTACTACCTAACAACCAAAGTATCTATCTTGATAAAATGAATGAAACTAGTCAATATGACGAAAATGTTTAATTTTATAATTTATAATGGTATCAATCGTGCAAAAAACGTTATAAGCATGTCGAACGTTAAGGGTAACCGATCTCAGACAATAATTGGAGTCGTCGCTCCGCTCCTCCTCCAAACAATTGTCTTCGATCGGTATAAAACCCTTACCGTTCTCCATACTTAATATACTATTTCAGACGTCAGTTTGTTAAATTAGGGTTTATGATATTTTTAGGGTTTATAATAATTATAATTACTATTAGGGTAAATTATGGTTTCATGTTGACGATAAGTCCAATTTATTGTCAAATTCACGTAGAAACAAAAGTTCCCATCACAAATATAGGAATAGTTAAAAGGTCAACCTTTTATTATTATTAGTTATGTTTTTTATATCAAGTGTTTATTTTTTATGGCATACCCACATAATTTTTGCACGGGCCCGAAACAATATTTAGCGTGACCCGAAATATGGAGACTCGTGCGCAATATTCTGGCAAAAATTTTTAAAGAAAAAATTAAGATTTTTTAAATTTCAAAGAACTTATTAAGGGGAAAGGCGCAAAATGTCGCCTGTCAAAATTTGCAATGTGTTTTAAATGTAATTCATTTTTTTCGAATACTGAGAAAACTAATAAATATTTTTGAAAAATTTAAACGCAGAATGAAAAATTACATTAGAGGAACTGGTCCGAATATGGGCCCCCCATTTGTTTTTCTATTGAAACTTGCTTATTATATGTTTATAACAATGCTACATAACATTTATACATGCTATAAGACCTTAGAAAAACAACTACTAACTATGTATTTTTTATAATAAAGTTTATTTATTTTACGGATAATAATATGACGTGAGGCATATTTTTCTAACCAGGCCAGGCTGTCTGAAATATGGGCCCCACTCAAAAACTAACAAAATTTTCTTTTGACGACAAAAACACGAAATAACCTAGCTAACAATTTATGCTTAAAGAATAATAAACATATCTGTGAAAAAGTAGAATAAAATTATCTGCAAAAATCGCAAACGTAAGGAGTCTTTTTCAGCTCCGGAACACTGTTCATATGCCCAGAGATTGCACATTAAACATTGAACCCACCTTTCTCCTCTAGTGTCATCAGAAAACTGTTGTTCACAAAATAGACATGTGCCATCATTGCTTTCCGGAGAAGACTGGTCTATCTGTTCTACGTCAAGGTCTTCGTCAGCGGGCAAAAATTCCTCTTCCTCTTCTTCATCCGAACTGAATTTGGTTTTGATTTTTCTGTTGGGTTTCTTTACATTTTCTTTTGGCTTTAGCGCAGAAACTATTCTCTTCCCCTTTCCTTCCTTGGCCTTTACATTTTCTTTTTATCCAACTGAAAACACAGTTCTCTTCCCCGTCCTTTTTTTTATTTTCTTATATTCTCAATTGATAATTCAAGGTCTGATTTATACGGAGATGAAATTATAACTTGAGAACGAGAATTTTTTCTTCCTCTTGAAGACGCAGGCTTAGTAACTGATGGGACAGTTGAAAGAACGAATGGACTCATGAATGTTTTGAACGGTGTTCTGGCACAGTTGTTGCATTCGTTGTGTTCCTTAATGGTTGATCTGGGTCTTTAGAATAACTTGGTCCTTGATCTTCTGAACGAACTGTTATATTTTCTGAAGAAATCGTTTTTGCAAGGTCGCTTGTCAATTCTTCCAAATAAATTTCAGTCAAATTACAAGTTTTCTCAGATTTCAGTTTCTCAGTACTGAAATCAGCATCAGAAAAAATGGTTATATTTATTGGCCCTATTTCAGTTACTTTAAAACCATTCTTAGCTATATCTGCCGCCTGGCATTTCATAAATAATGCCTTTTCCAATAGTTCTGCTAGATTTATGCGAGCGGTCTGAATATGGGCCCCTAGCCTATATTTACGTCACACAAGGGGCCCATATTTCAAAATATGTACGTTCAAGAAAAATATTAGCCTATGACTTTGTAATTATTTTTTGTTCCTAACCTACATTAAAACCATTTTCCTTCCTTTTTCTGCCACACAAGCATAATATATCAATTCCGAAATAATGTCAATAAACACAAATATTATGTAATATAAACTTACTCAATAAAATTTTTTCAAAAGTCAAAATCAGAGGGTCTACACTGTGTAACAACAACATATGTGCTGGTCGAGGAATCTGTAAATATATGACAAGAAATGGTCCTTCTAGTATATTTGGGCATTTTCTAACAGATAGCACTACTTGTTTCATAGATAGTGGGGTGGCCCATATAAAATACATAGCCCATATTCGGACCAGTTCCTCTATTACTGAGGGCCGTAAGTCCCTGGAAACTTCTATAATGTTTATTTTAATAAGTTACAGGGCTGAAAATAAAAGAGAAAATTTACTCTGATTTTTAATTGCAAATATTGCATTCAAAAACACTTTTTATTTATTCTAAGGGACTTTCACTTTCAGCCCTCGGTAATAACGTAATCTTTCATTCTGCCTTTAAATTTTTAAAAAATACTTTTCAGGATTAGAAAAAAATGAATACATAAATGTATAGTGTTATTATAAAAAAAATATTTACTGAATTGTTAATATAATAAACAGACATAAAATTTCATCAAACCACATCGTAATAACGCACTATAAGAAGTAATCACTTTTTTTGTAGGCACTCCCCAAGTGCTACGCGCCGTTTTTATACAGGTAAGTTATTTTTTTCAGACAATTAATTTTAGGTGCTACTGAAAATACTTCCGAATTATTTGAATAAAATTAATTGTAATATAATTTATAACGAGTGCAACACATGCAATTTAAAAATCTTCCAAGTATTTTCTTCTATATTCCACAGAGATTTCCCGACCAATAAATAGTTTGAGGGATTGCAGTAAGAACTTTATTGAAGAATTGTCTAGCTTACACCTAAGAGTTCATTTAAAACAAAAATATTTAGTGCGATTTATGTTTGTGTGCTTCGGCAATTTGAAGCATTCTCAAAAAGCACAAGTAAAATCCCGATGTTTAAAAGATGATGACTATTCTTTAAGAGGGTTTTGCTAATTTCTTCGTTTTCAGTCGTAGGAATATTAGTATAGTATAGTTGATCCAAAAGATGGCATAACCCAGACATCCAAAGTGAAAGTTATTCTTCAACACCAAATTGTTCTATATGGTCCACACAATGTCCAGAAAAAAGTCACACCATTTTGAGCGTCGGGTTTGGGGGGGAGAGGGGGGAGAAATCGGTAAATTCGTAGTTTTTTAAGTTTTTCGCCAATACTTCTAAAACTATGCGGTTTAGCATGAACAACCCTCTATACAAAATTGTTCTATATTAAATTTTAAATAAAAAAGGTCCTATGCATAATCTTTCTAAAATGAATAGTTCCAAAGTTACGGAGGTAGTATAGTATAACTGGTGCAAAAAAAGGCCTAACCCAAACATCCAAAGTAAAAGTTTTCCTCCAACACCAAAATGTTCTATATGGTCCACATATTGTTCAGTAAAAAGTTACACCATTTTGAGCGTCCGGTTTGGGAGGGAGATGGGAGAGAAGCCGGTAAATTAGTAGTTTTTTTACGTTTTTCGTCAATATTTCTAAAACTATGCTTTAGCGTAAACAATGTTATATAAAAAAATGTTCTACATGAAATTTAAAACAAAAAATGTTGTATACATAATTGTTATAAAATCAACGGTTCCAGAGTTACGGAGGGTGAAAAGTCGAGGTTTTCGATACTTTTTGTATTTTTTGGGCAATATTTATGATATAACTATACCAAAAACCCAGACATCAAAAGTGAAAGTTATCCTCTAACACCAAATTGTTCTATGTGGTCCACATAATGTTCAGAAAAAAGTCACACCATTTTGAGCATCGGGTTAGGGGGGGAGAGCGGGGAGAAATCGGTAAATATAAAAAGTATCGAAAACCTTCACTTTTCACTATAACAATTATGTATAGAACCTTTTTTGTTTTAAATTTCATGTAGAACATTTTTCTATAGAACATTCCTTACGCTAAAGCATAGTTTTAGAAATATTGACGAAAAACGTAAAAAAACTACTAAATTACCGACTTCCCCCCCCCCAACCCCCCACCCCCCCCAAACCGGACGCTCAAAATGGTGTAGCTTTTTACTGAACAATATGTGGACCATATAGAACAATTTGGTGTTGAAGGAAAACTTTTACTTTGGATGTCTGGGTTAGGCCTTTTTTTGGACCATTTATAATATACTACCTCCGTAACTTTGGAACCGTTCATTTTAGAAGGGTTATGAATAGGGCCTTTTTTATTTCAAATTTAATGTAGAACAATTTAGTATAGAAGGTTGTTCAAGCTAAACCGCTTGGTTTTAGAAATATTGACGAAAAACGTAAAAAACTACGAATTTGCAGATTTCTCCCCCCTCTACCCCCCAAACCCGACGCTCAAAATGGTGTGACTTTTTTCTGAACATTATGTGGACCATATAGAACAATTTGGTGTTGGAGGATAACTTTCACTTTGGATGTCTGGGTTTAGGTCTAACTATACCATACCATACTATATAAAAAGTATTTTAAAATACCTTTAAAATAAAAAATTGGAGAGTATTGTAGCATACTTCTTTTTGACGTCTCTGAGCCGTTTGTTGGTTAGAAAGCCTGTCACATTTGAAATTTTTGGAAGCTTGTTCTTGCCCTCTCCATTAGTTACGTAATAAAATTTCAAATTCGCCCCAATCGGTACCCCGTCAAAATAGCCCCGTCAAAAAAGCTCCGACAAAATAGCCCCGACATAATATCCCGCACACAAAATAGCTCCGACAAAATAGCCTGCAGACAAAATAGCCGCGGAATAATAGCCCGCTGACAAAATAGCCCCGACAAAATAGCCCCGCCAAAATAGCCCCGAAAAAAAACACCCTTCAGAATTCATCATAAAATAATTCCTTAAAAATACATTTTTTCGGAAATGGTAATTATCCTCTATTCAGATGTTTATCTTAACCACATTAAATAAAAATTGTCTTTTCAGAGAACTCGAGTCCTGTCTTTCCTCCCTCTTGGAAGTTTGTACATTTAAGTTAAGCGAAAATCAATGTTAATTTATGATATAAACATTTTTTCTGTTTTCGGGCAACAGTAAAATGCATTTTAAATTAAATAAATTAAATACATTCTTCCTTTTTGTCAAATAATTTAAATTAAAAAAAAGTTTTTGGACACCTTGTATAAATAATTATGTAATTGTTTATAAGAGGCTGTTTTAGCCGGGGCTATTTTAGCCGGGGCTGTTTTGACCGGGGCTATTTTGTGTGCGATCTATTTTGTCGGGGCTATTTTGTTTGCGGGCTATTTTGTCGAGGCTATTTTGTGTTGGGGCTATTTTGACGGGGCTTTTTTGACGGGGCTGTTTTGACCGGGCTATTTTGACGGGTCACGGCCCCAATCAAATGAGGCTGGGCTATTTTTTATTCCAAAACATACAATTAATAGCAGAGTTAATTGCCCATTTGCAAATCAATATTTTTGAATTTAACAATAAAGGTTAGACTAACTGTTAGCGTTAAACCATAATGATAAAAATCAAAAGTATTAATCAAAAGTATCCGAAACCATCGATTTTTTGATTTGGATTGCCCGTTTATTTTAAAATACATATAATAATTGTCAAAAAACTGTCAATTAAAAACAGAAATTTTAACGATTCTCCCGAAAACTGTTAAATTTTTTACTATCAAATATAATATAACAGAACATTTTTCTTTTCTTTTTAAAAAGGTTAAAATTTAATATTTTTTGGGAGAATCGTTAAAATTTCTGTTTTTAATTTGATAGTTTTTTTGACAATTATGTATTTTAAAATAAACGGGCAATCCAAATCATTCGTTTATTTGTTGGTGCAACTGGACCTTAATATTTTTTGAAAGATCATCATTCGATCGATCCATAAAATATAGCGTGAATGATTAAAAAAAATTAACTTTTATTGGCAACAAAAAAATTAAGTATAATTTGTAACAACTAACAACCCTGCATTTAAAAAAATATAAATAGTAAATTCTTAGAAAAATGTAACCTAAGTACTATTAGTTGTGTGAAAATATTTTTAAGATATTGTGCTTGTAACTACAAGATTTATCAATGTTCAAAATATTACCTTCTGTCAAAATTTTTGAAACTGCAACTAAAAAGAAAATTTTTTAATAAATGCCTGCAGTGGTTGTAGTCGACAATTTTACACAGAATCTAAAAATACAATAATATACGCGGTATGCGGAATTTTAGTAAAAAATAACTAAGTAAAAAATAAATAAGTTATGGTTTTCGGTTTTAACAGATATGACCAGCGAACTAGAACTATTTGAAAGATCAGCTACAGTTATAGTCCTGTCGCCAGGGGGGGTACAACGGCCTCGTTAATTCAGATGGACTTACCCAAATTTTTTTTATGTATTTTGACCCGTAGAACACGAATTTTTTGGGTAACAGTTGATCCGGATGTCGATAAGATTGTTATAGACCAAGAACTTGAGGAATCAAATAACAGCGATTTTTGGCAAAACAAAACAATATTTTGTATTTTTTGGGTCATTTTAAGCAAAAAATATTTCTACAAGTTTTTTAGTAGGATGCACAGTTTTCGAGATAAACGCGGTTGAACTTTCAAAAAATCGAAAAACTGCAATTTTTAAACCCGAATAACTTTTGATTAAAAAATAAAATAGCAATTCTGCTTAGCGCCTTTGAAAGTTCAAGTCAAATTATGTCGGTTTTGATTATTTGCATTGCTAAAAATTTATTGTGTTATTGCTAAACAAAGCTACAAACAACTAGTGCGTGAGTGATGTTTCTATGATTTCTCATTTAAAATCGAACGAGTAGGTAGAATAGGTACTAGTGCAATCAAGACTATTTCTACGTTACATGCGTTAAAACGCATGTAAAAGCACGGGAAACCCTACGTGTTTATAGCTTTGTTAAACAATAAAAAAATAAATTTTTACCAATGCAAATAATCAAAACCGATATAATTTGACTTAAACTTTCAAATGCGGTAAGCAGACTTGCTATTTTATTTTTTAATCAAAAGTTATTCGGGTTCAAAAATTGCAATTTTTCGATTTTTTTAAAGTTCAACCGCGTTTATCTCGAAAACTGTGCATCCTACGAAAAAACTTGTAGAAATATTTTTTACTTAAAATGGCCCAAAAAATACAAAATATTGTTTTGTTTTGCCAAAAATCGCTGTTATTTGATTCCTCAAGTTCTTGGTCTATAACAATCTTATCGACATCCGGATCAATTGTTACCCAAAAAATTCGTGTTCTACGGGTCAAAATACATAAAAAAAACTTGAGTAAGTCCATCTGAATTAACGAGGCCGTTGTACCCCCCCTGGCGACAGGACTATTATGCGAAAGTACATATTTTCAGATTTCAAATAAGATTATATTTAGAGATTTCGTCTAATGTTGGGTCTACGTGTACGTGAAATAAACATATATCGCTCGTCCGGAAAAAAAATGACATAACTCAAAAAATGCATAATTCCAGTTATCCTTTTAAATTGACTCCAAAACCCTATACTTTTACCAGAACAAGTGTCACATAGTGTTTACTTCCAACTTCGTAAGATGGCGGTAGCGTCATTATTCATTTGGCGGTAAAATAAATATTTTTATTCCGGAACAATGATACTTTTTATGCTCTAACGTTCAAAGTGAACGTGTCGTTATTAATTACGAAAACCGTTGTATATCGAAAAGTGTCCTAGTTATGTTTCAGCGTTTCGACGGAAAAGTCACCAATATTTTAAAAGAAAAGTGACATAACTCAAAATGTTGATCTTTTTTTCTTTCTTTTTGGTTTCTCACACAATGATAAACATTCACTTATCCATATTCTTCGTTTTTAATTAATAAATTTTAGCAGTTACCGTTTAAAACTGACAGTTAAATTAAGATCTAAAAAGTCCATTTTTGTCTCCCCTGAAAAAAGTTGTTTTTTGAGTGGTGACACGTTTCATCCGGCTGAGCGATGTATGTCTAACCTAGTCACTTAAATCTAAATGTATTTGCTTAGCCTTTTTCTAAAAGAAAAAAAGTTATAACACCTGAAAAAAATGTTCAGTTAATTTTGGGTAGCACTGTGAAATGTATTTTTATTCGCTGTTTTTTTCTCTTAATTTTTTTATTGTTTTATGTTAATGGTATCTCACGTCTTTGTCTTTATAAGATTAATGAATTCCTGTGTATAACTTTAGTAATCCTTAATTTCAAAATACGCTCCTGTTAATAACCAAACAGCCTCAATTTATTGGAACAACGTTGCCAAATTACATTGTCTAGAAAATATTCTAACCACATTATATTGCCATGAAAACCATGAATATATGACGGTAATCTTTTCTATCTAATTTATGGGGTAGGTCAACGTTGAAACTCGATATTTAATAGGGAACATGTGCAGACCCAGATTACAGAACATGGGGGAGACAGAAAACCGAATTCTGAAAACCAACTACTGTTTCAGGATTCAGCTGGTGAAATTTCGTGTGTAGCTTAATGTAATATTTTGAGATTTCTGTAAAAGGAAATATAAAATAAAATAAATTGGTATAGATTAAGCTAAAACTGATTATAGAAATCGTTTTCAAAAAAGATTATTTTCAAAAATGTGCGGAAAATATATCCAAAAAGTTGTGAGATGGGTTACATACATGCATAATCATAAGTACCTCTTCTATCGTTAGGTGTCGAGGGAGGTGTTTCTTGATTTTGATAAATTTTCTCAATTCAATATTGTTCTGAAGCTATTTTTTTGTGGCATTTTAGTAATTTACTACTCTAATTGGGAAATAAGCCACAATTTAACTTAAAAATGATTTTATTGACGTTTCGACTTCCACTTCGGTGGTCGTTATCTAAATACAAAATATTAATATATAGGAGTGGAAGTCGAAACGTCAATAAAATCATTTTTCAAGTTAAATTGTGGCTTAAGTTTCTATTCTTTTCTGTTGTTCGCCATTTGTGCTGCCAAGATTTGCCCTTATTTTGTAATATCTCTGCTGTTTCACTCTTTTAGTCGTCTACCTCTTTTGTTTTTCCCTTATCTTTGGATTATCATCTTCGTTTTGCTTGATATTTATTTGTTGTTGAGGAATTCTCTAATTAGAACGTGGAATAGTTTACCTGTACTCTGTAGTCTGTTGTTGAGTCTGTTGTTTATTAGTTTTCCCAGATATTTGCTTGTTTGTTTGGTATATTTGTTGTTGATCTATTCGTTAAGCGGCTTATGTTTTTCAAAACTGACGGGTAACTTGCTAATGTTCTCGGTGATGTAGACGCAGAAATAAAAAAACAAACACAGAAGGACAATAGAGTAGTAGGATGTCTTAACGACACAATATGGAGAAACAAACACATTACGATGGAAACTAAGACAAGAATTTACAAAGCGACTATAAGACCAATAATTACATACATAGCAGAAACGAAATCTGATACATTTAACAGAACAAGAGACAACAGAAAGGCGGGTATGAAGAAAAGTTACGGGAAACATACTGTGGGATCTAAAGTGACGAAATCAGAAAAGCATGCAAGGTGGACAAGATACTAAGTGAAAAGGCGAGTGGATACTGAATAGGAAGATATAATGGAACGATCACATACAGGCCCGGCCCCAGGGGTGGGCGAACTGGGCGGCTGCCCAGGGCGGCAATTTTAGGGGCGACAAATTTTGGAGGACATCAATTTAATAACAAAAATAATAATTTTTTTTTATTATAAAAAATCAATATTATGAACAAGAGCGGCAAGAACGCAACTGTAAAAGAGAGAATTAACAACAACAGGAAATCAACAACACCGCCTTCTTCTTCATCGCATAAGAATAGTGGGATCAGAACTACCCCTCACCATACCTCCCTCCCAGGATTGTTTTTATGGTTCTGGTAGCACCGACTGATAACTGATATCTGTTGATTCACGCTTTTGGTATAGCTTGTTACCAAGTTTCCATAGATCATAGATGTGCTGTTAACAATTTTATTGTGTTTTTGTATTTCGTTTAATTGTACATGCTTGTAGGTATTTTACTTTGTTTAGTTTTTAAATCAGTTTAGATCAATTGCTGCACAGTGTAATTTCCGTACCGTTGTGTGCCAGAATACTATTAAGTGTTTAGTGTTATCAAAAATAATTCTGTGAGTGCAATAATGGATGATAGAAAACGTTTTTATGGTTGTCGGTACAGGAAAAAAGAGCAGAGAAGGAGACTGAAATAAAAAGGCTTAAAATTTCAAATTTCTCTAGGTAAATTTTTAAAATCGTTACACACTGATGCTGACAATATTGGCCTAGAGAACATACAGCTGCTACCTCTCCCTTTGAGTCTGACAACATTCACCCAGACCTAGACGTATCATCAGCATCCACGTCAGCTGCCGCCTCCTATCAGTTTATCGACAATCATCTAGGACAATCATCAGCATCTACGTCAACTACTGATGCCACTACTACCGACACAGGAAACAATGTTATTACTGATTATGATCCAGCAAGGTGGCCCAATAAAATGATTGATTTTGTTAGAGCAACTTTGGTAACAAGAGGCCTCCGCCAAAATTATCCGTTGCAGAGGCTCAGTTGTGCCCGAAATATAATTCAGATCGTAGATTTACAACGAACTACTACAGTTACAAAATGTGCAATGGTCAAACTGTTGAGAGAAAATGGTTAATTTATTCTAAGACAAATAATTCTGTGTATTGGTATTTCTGAAAAATATTTTCCAATGTCAAAATTAAATTTACTGAAAATGGACATAATAATTGAAAACATATGACCGAAGTTTTGTCCAGTCACGCTAAGTCTCCAGCCCATCTACAATCACAGCGACAGTGGGTAGTGTAGAACTAGCAATTTGACACGAATCGGACAAAACCATAGATGAAGAAACACAAAAAGTTCTAAATTCAGAAACTCGTTATTAGAAAAATGTAATAGAACGACTTATATCAATAATACAGTTTTTAGCACAACAGTGTCTTCCATTGAGGAGCGATTCTGATAAACTTTTTCATCACAGCAATGGTAGTCTTTTAAAGCTTGTTGAGCTCTTTGGAAAATTTGACCCATTTTTGTCCTATATTTTAGCCATTCACTCAACTTAGTCGTAAACAATGCTGCTAAAGCCTCACGGTTTGCAGATTCTTTCTTTTTCTTAGTGGCAGAAATTTACAACTTTTTCTGAGCATCTATTTATCGTTGGGCTATACAGAAAAATCATATTTCTAGCCTAACATTGAAACTTTTGTCCGAGACTAAATAGGAAAGTAGAATTGATGCAATTACTACCATCAGATACCAAATTGAAGAAATTTACGATGCTCTTGTAGAAATCACTGTGATTTATACAAGGAAATTTAAAAGACAATTTGGCCATGAGGTTGAAGATGAAAGTATGGACCTAGATCTAGAGACACGATATTAAGTTGACTTCTATTTAAAAATTATAGACACAACCGTTATTGCATCAAGTGATAGATTTCAGCAAATTAAGAGCTATGATGGTGAAATTTTTGAGTTTTTTGGGTTTACCAAGGGATGGGGGGGGGGCGGTCGCCATCTTGCCCAGGGCGGCAAAATCCCTAGGGCCGGGCCTGATCACATAGGCAGAATGACAGGTGATAGGATAGTGAGGTTAGCAAGAGACAAATTGCCGTTGGGGAGAAGAAGTGGAGGCAGACCACGGTAAATATGAGAAGACAACATGAAGGCACAATAGAAGAAAACAAAACCAAGCAGAATTGTCTACTAAAGAGATAGAAGAAGAATACGAAAAAGATGGAACAAGACTTAAAACATATATTTTTCATTAAACTTCGAGAGTGCATATTTTTACCATTAAATATAAACCATACTAAGCTTCAATAATTTTAAATTCTTCTGACTCATTTAATTTTAAATTCAATATTGATAACTCGCACTGTATGGTGTTCCAGCTGTATCTTTAAATGTGTGAACTTTGTTCGGACATAATATTAGATTTTGTAATATATTTAAATAAAAACAATAGCACAATTATTATTTAACAAAGATTTCCTCAAAATTGTTGATAAAAAGGACCCGAAATGACCTCTAAGATTTTGTAAATTACGAATATACATATTCTAACGTATATTGTTTTAAAAACAAATACCGCATTGATAAAGATGACCTCCGGGGCTAAATATTATCGATACTACAAGGATGGAATGCTAAATGAGAGTTTTATTCGGTATGCCTTTGGATTTTTTGGGTTATTGATGGATTATAGCCATAACATAGGTTTTTGAAAACACACTAATAAATAAGAAAGTCTCACACCTTCACATTTTGTGTTCCATCATTCAATCTTCGCTTGTCCACTGTTGGACATAGATTTAATGTTGAAACCTAGAGGATACAAAAAAGACGATAACCAAGAGAAAGCTAGATTGTAGAAATTTATTCAGACGGGAGCGGCTGGAAGGGGACCACTGGATGGAGAGAATAATCCAGTAGAAATCATTCTAAAAGAGATTTGAAATGAACTGAACTGAACTAAAGTGGTAAGTAAATAAGCCGAAAAAAAAATCTCAATAAATGAAAAAATGTTAGAGAAACATTAGGTATTTAATCCGTGAAAAGGTTGTCTAAAACTAGGTAAATAAGCAATAGGTATGACCTAAAGAATAATACGTTCAACTAGTTGATCATTGAGATCTTTTACATAAATCAACCTTCAACATTTCTATATTACTGATAAACTTGCTCTTTTTAAATTCCGTTAATTAACGAGTATTTTCCATAATCGCCATTTTAATTTCTTTCTTGAATTTTATGATACATATTCATATCTTCCTGACAGCCTCATAAACTATTTACGTTTAATTGCCTTCTTAATTCAATTTATATCACATTTCAATATTCTTATTCAAATAAAATTATTTTTGTTACACCTGTTCTACAGAGATTCCAAGATGTCAAATTGTTATAAGCTATGGTTGTTTAATTCAACTGGGTGTTCACTTACATATTTATGTAATGCAAGTTCAAGAACGAGCATGGTAATTGAATGGTTTATAAATGAGAAACCAGTTAAGCGCCAAAATTTGTAAAAATGTGTTTAGGGCCGGATATTATTCTACAGAGATAACTACATGTGCAGAAACAAGTCAAGTCACGCTTAGTCTTGGTTGTTATGCAGCATTGGAAACATTAGATTTATTGCAAAAAGCAGACATTTACTTGACTCATCTCTGTTCCAAACCACGTTATCAGTTGGTTGTTATGTTTATACCAATAGACAATCCTCTAGTTCTAGTTAGTTGTTTGTTTAGTCCTAACTTGAATGTCGACAAAGTAATAGGAACTAAATTAAAGATGTGTGAAAAAGAAAAAGGAAGTATAAAGGATATCAATATAGAAAATTACGTAGAAAAATTAAAGAAATAAAAACCTACAAATTTATTGATTGAAGCGAATGAACAATCAAATAGAAGTATTCTAAAATGTGTATTCTAAAAAGTATTCTAAAACAAAAAATAACTACAATTTTACCAAGAACAGCCAGAAAACTACAGAAGTATCAACTTGTTAAATATTACCCTAAAACTTCTCGAAAAAAACATTTGACAGGGTAAGACTCCAAAATGTAATCCATCTTCTGCATATTAGAGAAATCCTTCTGATATAAAAACCATTGAAAACTCTACCAAAACAACAAAATTGAAGTCAGAATAGATTAACACCTTACAGAACCTAGTTATAAACAGCAGAATAATGAAGGGGACCCATTGAGCCCTATTCTCTTCCATTTAATCATGGATGTAATCATCAAAAGCGTCAACAAAGGAAGAGGATACAGAATGAAGATAGTCTGCAAAGATTAGTCCATAGATTTAACATAAGATGAAGAGAATTCAATATGACAATCTCATCTCAAAATCTCATCTCAGGTGTACGATAGAAATTGATGGCACCAGTGTTGAACAAGTAATGAAAATAAAACAGCTTGGAATTATAGTGTCCAGCTACGGAAACCAGGACAAAGAAGTGAGAAATTAAGTGCAAAAAGCAAATAGACTGGCAGGAAGCCTTATATAATAACACTATATGGCGAAACAGACATATTAATTAACACTGAGATGAAGTCAAGAATTGATAAAGCCAGAGTAAGACTGATAATGACATATGCATCAGAAACAAGGCCTGGCACAGCCACAAGATAAAGACTACTACAAACGGCATAGATGAAAGGAATGAGAAGAATTACTGAAAATAAGCTTAGAGATCGAAAGTAGAGTGAAGACATTAGAAGAAAATGTAAGGTACACTGTATAAACAAATGGACACTAAATAGATAAAATAATGAATAACCACATAAGCAGAATGGGCGAGGCCCGTGTGGTCAAAATAGTAAGAGGTAAATAACCAGTGGGTAAAAGTGGTATCGGCCGACCGCGCAAAACATGGGGCGACAAGTGACAACGTTCCAAGGACATCTTGGATATTAGTGCACCCCAGTGATGTGGGAGGGAGCAACCTAATATGTCTGTGTAGATTTTGACATTGGATCCGACTATCACTTGTAACACCGTTGCCGTATCCTCTATTTTTTCATACTATCACGTTACAATTTTTTGTGATATTATACACGAGCGGGACGACCTCAAAAAAGCGCTTAGTTTTCGAGATACTGACCACGGAGGGGTGAATGGCTAATTTTATTCATACTTTATATTTTCGAGGGTGCTGAAAACGAAAATGAGGTTTATTTTGAATTTTATGTGGGGGATTATTGTCAAAATCGCAATTTTAACCTAAAAATAAAAAAAATAAATCACGTTTCTTGCGTTTACCTCGCTACAACTCTATTACATTTTAATATTATTTTCTGAAATTTTTACAGTATATAGCACTAACATTTCTGAAGACAAAGGTACCTGCTTCAAGTTTTTATTCTTATCATAATAAAGGTTATGAATTTTTCAAAGAAAAAGGTGCGGATTTGTGCATTGCAAAGTTTAATCGCAAAAGTTGTGTGACGAAGTTTAAAATTTAAATTCTTAATCACGTTTATTTGAAAGTTGAGAGTACAAAGAAGTTTTCTGGTAAATTTTATATCAAAATGTTTTATAGAAAAAAAATAGTGCAACTTTTAATGTCGACATTAGAAATCCCTAATATAACGCTTATTTTTTGAGGGACAGACAATCTAGGTCTAATTTCTCACCTTTAGTACTATCCTTGGATTATAAGCTATCATTTGACACCTCATTTGTCATTCTACCTAGTATAATGACGGAGAAGTAAACGTTCTTATTCTATTGTGACACTGTGACGCACAAACATAAGATTCAGCTGTGCGTTACATAGGGTGCACTAATATCCAAGATGTCCCGTTCCAAAGAGGTATCAATCCGCTAATGAACAAGCAGAATTTCGTATAAAGAGAGAAGAAGAAAAGAAGAAAGAAACCCGATGAAGACAACGCGACAAGAATGTCATAAACATTAAAAATGAAAAAGAACCTACATGATAATAATTAAAAACATAAATAAAATGTTTAAACGCATTGCAAAATTAACAGTTCAGTTCAAAAGTCTGAATCACTCACTTAATCCCCAAATAACGTACATTTTGATTTCGAAACGATTAATTGGCTCCTATTTAAATAAATCGATTCAAATGTGGAATGGGACGATGTTTCAGTTTGATTAAAAATTTGGACGTCCATGATAATAAAAAGGCCTATTAAAGGCTCGTAAAAGAACAAGTTGGAATGTATTCTTCTTCATTCTTCGTAATTAGGAATAATACCGGTTTTTTTCGATTGTGAAAACGCATTTTGACGGTAAGGTTGATACCCCTGGGACATTAATGGTATTGGGCTGTTCATTAAAAAATGTTTCAATTCTTGCTGGGTGATAGAAAACGAAAGAAACTGTTTTATATTTTATATTTATTTCTACTTCAAGAATAACAATTACCTCTACAATTACTAACATAATATCAAAATCTAGTTTAAAATAATTTCTAATACAATATTATTATACAGGATATTAGTTAACACACTGTTTGTAGAAATTAATTGTGCTTTCACTAACTATTATATTACCTATAACTATTTCTCCACATTTTCTATACTCCCAATTGTCGAATTGAAAGTTTCTCCTGCTGATTGTCTAATCTAACTAAGACCACGTTCACATGACAAGCGTTTTGAGCTTCGAAATTACAAGTAATAAAGAAATCGACCTGTAGGAGGATTATATAGTATTTTATGATTTTCCACATTTATATAATTATTATTTATTATCTTCATAACTTGTTATTTTCGACATCTTAGCAAGATGTCTAAATCTGAACAAGACTTTGATAAAATATTTGAAAAATTTATTGGCTTTTTGTATATGATAGCTTCAGAGAAAATACTGAGTTTTACTGTCTTTTGTCAATTTTCTTGTATAGTAACTAACTGATTCATGTTTTTATTTATGTAATCTACCTTTTAAGTTGCTTGTAGCATTATTTCATTTAGTTCTAGCAGATGGAGTTCTAGAGCACTGCCCTATCTTTTGTGTCTACAGGTCCGGCTCTAAGGATTTTGCTGCCCCTGGGCAAGATCGGTGACCACGCCCCACTCACTCGGTCCCTGGGACCGGACCTGGGTCTGGATTTAGTGTACTAATTATCTTTAGTTCAAGGGGTGAGTTCAGATAAATTATTCTATGCAGTTTGCTGGATTCTTTTTTAAAAATGAGTTTAAGAGAGGTAAATAATATTAATAAATGATATTACTTTTAGAAACTAAAAAAATCACAATTTCTTCACAAATGGCTACGTATGGCCATCTGATAAAAATGAAGACCAAAATTCCAAAAGATACTATCACTACGAGAATATTTCATTTAGAAGAGCGTATTCTCATTTTTTCTCGAAGAAACAAAAACAAGAAACAACTTAAAAGGATTGTAGCTATGTTAATAAGGTTTTTAAGTATCGCTCTTTTTTTATCTAGTACAACTGTATATTATGAAACTAAAGATATTAATTAAATCTCCATTTGCGGACATTTGGAAATAATTATCTAAAATTCTTATAAAACCGATTAATCACATTTAAGTATTACATTTCCAGTTGACAGCTAAGAAAAAAAAAACAAACGCAGACACGATGTGTTTCTAGTCATTCGAGATTTAACAACTAGAAAGTGGTTTAGAAGATAACTTTATATTTATGACAGTGTGATTATTACAATGTATTTTAATACTGATTTTATGTAGATAATTGGGTTAGATGTCTTAATTTCTTCTCTTTCATTCTAATATGTTCATTTAAATATTTGACATGAGGTGTTTTAAGAATCAGAGAAATTATGTAGGTACTGGTACTATGTATATAAAAAACCTATTTTCACCGCTTTATAATATGAGTCTTATTAATACTTTTAATTAAATTTTAAGGAAGTACCTACTAAGTTAAACAGCACTGTATGTAGATATACAGTTACAATATTTTAAATAAGACCTGACATTTAAAGGTTTATTTACTTTAATAAAAACATTTTAAAAATGAATAACCATTTTCAATTTCGTTGCAACACGAAACTACAGCCGCATCATGTTCTAGTTCAATCACAGAGTGCCGCAAGCACCTCTACCGGTTTCGAAACTTATTAGTCTCTCATCAGGAGGCACATATGCTGCTCTCTCTCTGACCCAACCAGGACAAACCCCGGTGTGCAGTTACGAATTGCAACGGACGAAATGGCATGGATGCCCTAGCGGCAACTGCTAACAAAAGACTAAGTTTTCAATCTAATAGCACATAAAACAACATCAAAAATGTTACTCTATAACTCTACATCCTACCAGATTGAACACAATGGGAACCTTCTCAGGTTACACCTCCGAGGCTTCTACAATTTGCAAGCCATAACGGATGCTGAGACTAAAGATGAGGGAATTTTACAATTTTTAATTCACGTCCCATCTGTTTCATGTCCCATCAAAACCATTTTAATTTTAATAAAGACATGTCTTATAGCTTGTTGAGTGATAGTTAGTCATTTGGTAGTTGGTAGTTGACGAATAGCTTCACACTAAAATATGGTATGGTTTCTCTTCACGTATATTTTTATTTGAGCGCATTGAATTGAATATCTCATTTGATTCCAAAGTTTGAGATGCTTTAACCCTTTTTTGCCAACCGAATACCCATCGACGTACATTTTGTTGAATATTTTGTTTCTGAAAAATAATTTACCAATAACCTCCGCATTCCCCATTATTTGGCCCATAAAGACACATATTAGTCTAAGAGCTAACAACGTTTTCGAGAAATCATTTTAAGACGGCTGATTCTTTCATATATTGTTCCCTGTGCTTCCTCGAACACCGTACCGGCCATCTGGCTGCTGATACAGGTTGCGTTCATTACTGCGCAGCACACCTGTACAGGTAAACACAAAATCAGGGTGATTGATTAGTGTGAAAAAGCTTAGTGGATCTGCTATAGTAATAGAAAGCAATAAAAGTTAATAACAAAAATTGTAGCTAACTTTGCGCTTCACATTACAAAATTAGTTAGAATGTTACAGGATGTTCGATAACATAGTGGCAGACCAAACTTTTGTTTTTTTTTAAATGGAACACCCCATATTTTATTTTATATTCGAAATTTTCTTAACTTCCCCATCACAAAAATATAAAGGTTTGTTATGTTATACAGGGTATTTACAAAGTTATAACCAATGTTCTATGAAAATCGTAATAAGTTCAGCTCCCTGTATAAATAAAAATAAGCACAACAGCAATGGTTTATTGGTGCCATATTTTTTGTTGATTGTCAAAATTTATAAAAATCGTTGATATTGCTAATTTTTTTATATCGAATACAGGGTGAGCCAAAACGCAAGTACTCAAAACGCATTTTCACAGTAATTTTAAATAGAACACCCTAATTAATAACTTGCTCTGAAAAATGAAAATATCTCGAAAACTGACAAATTTAGGCATAGGGAATATTATACAAAAATTTAAAGTACAGTAATGCTATTTTTCGATAGTAATATAAAATACAGAGTGTTCCATTTAAAATTTCTGAGAAAAGAATGTACTTGAGTTTTGACTCACCCTGTATTTGATATAAGGAAATTAGCAATATCAACAATTCTTAAAAATTTTCACAATCAACAAAAAAATATGGCACCAATAAACCATCGCTGTTGTGCTTTTTTTATTTATACAGGAAGCTGAGCTTGTTACGCTTTTCATAAAAAATTGGTTATAACTTTGTAAAAGCCCCATACAACATAACAAACCTTTATATTTTTGTGATGGGGAAGTTAAGAGGATTTCGAATTTAAAATAAAATATAGGGTGTTCCATTTAAAAAAATAAAAGTTTGGTCTGCTACTATGTTATCGAACACCCTGTAACAATCTAACTAATTTCCTAATGTGAAACTGAAAGTTGGCCACAACTTTTATTATTAACTTTTATTGCTATCTATTACTATAGCGGATCTACTGAGCTTTATCACACTCATCAATCACCCTGTATATTGAATTTAAATTATTTTAGGACGAACAATTTTTTTTGTCATTACTTTTTAAACCACAGAAATGTCTGGCAATTACAGTTCATATTTCTAATAATGTTTAAAAAGAAATGACACAAAAATTTTTTGTCTTACAATAATTTTAAATTCGATATGTTTACCTGTACAAGTGTGCTGCGCAGTAATGAACGCAACCTGTATCAGTAGCCAGATGGCCGGTACGGTGTTCGAGGAAGCATAGGGAACAATATATGGAAGAATCAGCCGTCTTAAAATGATTTTTTTCCGACGTTGCTAGTGGTCTATATGAACCAACCGTTTACAGAACAATACTGCTAGGAGTATGCAATCCACACGATCGTTAAAATTCATTTTTAGATGGACCGAAATTTTATTAGAATGTAGCAACTCAATATCAACATTATCACAGGATTGTATCCCATGCCAAAGATTTTTTGTTCTACTACCTTGATTCCAGCCCAACAAACAGTTTTAAATAGTTCCTAAACAAAGCCAATAGAAATTTGTTTTAAAGCATAAAATATTTTATTTTGTAGGAAAAGTAATTTGTGATGACGTATAGTCTGGACTGCATCTATAATTAACGTGTACTTTTTTAAAGAATGGCAAATTAATTTCTGGTGCACTAGGTTAAGAATTCCAACAAACAGAAATTTTTGAGTTTTATACAAAACAGTTATATACAAAACTCACACATTCTACTGCCAAAGATTTCTGCTAAAGCAAGCTATGTGTATAAATTAACCTAATAATTTACTTTCAGTTCAAATAACTTTTCTATTTGAGTATAATTATTTAGTTTCTTCATGTACCACCCTTATTACTGGCACCCATCCAATTATTTAAAGATTACACACTATTTTATACTACTGACATCCACAAAAAACTAATATCATGCTTATCGCCCAAATTCAGCTTCAAACGTTTCATATTACCCTTGTATATATTTGTATATTCTTCAGATATTTTTCAAATTGTATCTCCTTGTATATTCTTCAGATATCTAAATACGCACAACATGCCGTTAAGACCTAGAGCATTTTTAGAACACCCAATCATAGGATTGGGTGTTGGTGCATAGAACAACGAGCAAGAGGAAGACCGAGACTTCGGTACCAAGACAACTTGGAGAATTATTTAAAATCTATTGGAATTAGTATGGAGAAGAGTTGCATAATGCCGGACTTATGCTCAGCCTTTGCCACTGCTGCTGTCGTTGCCGGAAATATTGCCCGAAATACGATTTCGACGAGAGCGAGGTGTTCACATCAGTTCCTTGCCAATGTCCTCACAACTCATTTACCGAACGACTCTCAAGAATAGAATGTGACGACAGCATCGTCTTGCTAACTTAAACCCGATTCTCATTAGACGTGCAAGGAACCGGACCGCCAACGGCAAGGCACATGCTCGGCAAAGATTGTTTCGAAAAGAACATGGCATGCAAAGCCCGTCGCTTGTGCACATCCCGTGCAGTGCATAAGATTTTATGTATCTTGCCGAGCCGATGCCTTGCCCATGCCGAGCACTTGCCTTGCGTTATAATCAGAATCAGCCTTACTCACTTGCCGCTTTGCCGGCGGCAAGTGAGAGAGAGAGAGTAGTTGAATGTAAATGCTTACCCGCGCTCGCGCTGCCAGTCCTTTGACTTCCATCTCGAAAACCGACTTTTAAGGGAGCGCCGTGCAATGGCAGTAGCATTAGCAGCGGCAGCGCGAGTGAACTATTTAAACATTCACGCTGCCCACTTCCCTGCCCAATTCCCTGCCCAACAGGACTGACTATAAATGCGGTATTAACTACTCTGAAGGATCTGACGAACAATATTTCTTATTTCACTACTGTTTTGTGTTTTTCTTTTTCAGTCCGTGACCTTCACGTGTTTAAGGTCGTCCTTCACCTGCTTGATCAATCCACCTCGTTCTGGGTTTACCTTTTTTTTTTGATACCGATTAGTTTTCTGGTCAGAGTTAGTTTAGGCATTCTGTTCGTTGCCATTCTTTCTACATGTTTCTTTGTACATAGATTCTTTGTACATAGATTCTTTGTACATAGATTCTTTGTAAGAAGCCATTTTCGAAGTTAGTTTTTATCTCTCACCCGTCTTCTGTCTTCCTTTTATAGCTTTTAGCACTTATAGACCTCTCACTAATGTCTTTTTCTTTTTTTTCTTCTGTCCCTTCCAATGATCATATATTTGGTTATTCGCGAACTCAAGCGAGGGTGCTGCCGCTTATTTGGAACTAGAGGAATTGGGATAGAAATGTAAACAAATCATCCGTTAATCTATGTATCAATGTCGATTGAATGCTTGTCGGGTGTTTTGATTTAATGAAATATTTATTTATATTAATTAATTACACCAATAAAAATATTAATTGTATCAAAATACGTTATCCCAATTCCATCGGCCATTTTCATGCAACTGCACTGCCACCTATAGTCGATTGAGTTCGCGATATTCGCGAATTCATTTAGCTCCACAATAAATTCGCCAAGTTGTGGTCTGTGAAAAGCTGGGTCTTAGTACAAACATTGTGATATTAGTGAAAAATATTCAGGATTTTGGTCACATTGATGGAGGCATTGCTTTTTTTAATTAGTATATCATCTATGTTTTCTGTGACGTAAATTTATAACTAACAGAACCATAAGAACCTATCAGTATAAAACTGGCATTAGACAAGGAGATTCGCCGAGCCCATTAATATTTAATCTGATAATGGATGAACTCATAAAAAAATTAAAAAAAAGACGATATAGAATGGGAGGAAAGGAAATAAAGATAATATGCTACGCCGACGACGCCATAATAACAGCCAAAAATGAAGATGACCTACAAAGATTAATTAAAAAATTCGAAGACATTCGCTCATATACAGCATGGTGATTTCAACAGAGAAAACTAAATAGATACTGATATCAGCGGAACGAAGACGATGTAAACTGGTCGTAAATAACAAAATAATAGAACAAATGATGGAAAGGGAATACTTGGGAATAAAACTGTCAAGCTACGGAACAGTGGAAGTATGTAGTACAAAAACAAGTGAACATAGCGAACAGAGCAGCAGGATGTCTCAACAACACAATCTGCACAAATAAATTCGTTTCCTCACAACGGAAACGAAAACCAGGATATATAAATTAACAATAAGATCGATATAATGAGGTACACAGCGGAAACAAGAGCAGATACGTCGAACAAAAAGACTGCTGGAAAGAGCAGAAATGAAAGTCTTACGAAAAATAACAAACCAAGCTATAGAAGACAGAGTAAGAAGTGAGGAAATACAAGCGAGATGTGGTATAGAGGAAATAAACATTTGGATAAACAGAAGAAAAATAGAGTGGAATCAACACATAGAAAGAATGACAGAAAATAGAATAGTATGAATAGCAAGAGACAAATCGCCAAATGGAAGATCATTGGGACGACCGAGGAAAAGATGGTCAGACAACGTCAGTTGAGGCTAAAAACCGGACTAAAACAGGCATGAGTCTATTTATAAAATAGGAAGAAGAAGAAGAACCATAAAATGTAAATGATCTTATTTATAGTTATTATTTAGACTCATATGCCATTATTGGTTCATACAAAATATAACACTTCCCATACACATTTCTAATCGTCGATAATGTGTTACGTCAACACGGTCAAAAGTTCTCACCTTTTCTGAAATTGGCGCATAACAAAATTAGCATAAAACTTTGTTGAATCAATTGTCTGGAAAAATTAATTGCTGCTGACTACCGACCACAAAATATATTAAACATGTACAATTAGTCATAGTATTTCTGTTGAACTGTAAAAATATTTGGCATTCTTTTTATTTGTTTCCTTGAAAATGTTATTATCATAACTTACTAATAAAATATTTATTAAATAAGAATTTGTCATAGAAATTTAATGTAATATTTATATTATTCAATTTAGCTTATTCATGGACTTATTGTCATCATCTAACGTCTGTAAAGTCCGTCCACTATTGAATACATATTTTAGATTGATTAGCCATTTGTTTTAACTATTTATAACGGGAAATAAGCCACAATATTATTAAAAAATGATTTTTATTAACGTTTCGACGCCCAAATCGGGTGCCCTTGTCAAAATACAAAATACAGCAGTATTTTGTATACAGTAGTATTTTGTATTTTGACAACGGCACCCGATTTGGGCGTCGAAACGTTAATAAAAATTATTTTTTAATAATATTGTGGCTTATTTCCCATTATAAATAGTTAAAATTGTAAAAATGCCACAAGAAAATAGCTTCAGAATAACATTAGCCATTTGTTTTACAATCACTGAGAGATTATAATTGCTCCTGTTTTGGGATTATTATATTAAACTGTGGAATTTATTATATGGAAAACTGAGAGAAACTTTTAAAACTGAGTTGTCCACATGCCTGAAGAGAAAGTTATTTGATCAGTGCGACCTCCCAGTCCTGACATACGGAGCAGAAACACTTACTTTAACCGTTGATTGAGAATACTTAACTAAAGCCTCGGCTACCAAACTAAGAGTGACACAGAGAAGAATGGAGCGGTCCATGTTGGGAATAACTCTGCGAGACAAAATCAAAAACGAAGAGATCAGGAGAAGAACAAATGTGACTGACCAGGCGCGGATACGGGGGGTCAACAGGTCCTTGTACCCCTTTATTGTATTTAGTCTATAAGCATTTTTTTATTATTTATTATTTTTTTCTGTTAACTCTAAACTTTAAGCCATCAGTACAACACTGAATTACACGACAACCTCTTCCACAGAATTTAAAGCAGCCATAAAATCTAATAAAATACTCTTCTCTGAAAAATAATCTGCAGGCGCATTTGTTTGGGTACCGGTGAAACCATAAACAACGGAAATATTTTTCTCAATTCAAAGAATAACAAAAATTATATTTTAAAACGCAAATATATTACACTGGGTATATAAACATTATTCTCATGAAAAGTCACGTTTCAAATTTGCGATACAATAAAGATATAAAAATTTGTATTTTACTAGATAAAAAGATAAAAATGCATACCTACCCATAGTACCCATTGATGGTAAAAAGGTTAATCTTTATGGCAAAGAACGACCAGTGAGATTAATAGTCATGAATTGTCTATCAATCCTTTTACCGTAGGTATCTGGGATTATATAGTGTATTTTATCCTTAGAGTCAGTGTTAGTCGTATGGCTAAATCTGGAAAATATAATATTTAAGCAGTGTTGCCACAGGTCTTGGACAAAATTTCGGAAGACTGCTCCTATTTTTTCGGTAGAAATCGTCAAATTTCGATAGATTTCATTTTTTGCTTCTTTTGCTATCACATTGCAAAAAAATGATACTTTAGATACGAGTATTCAAAAATAAACTACATTAATCATCATATAATGATCAATAATCACCATTCATCATAAAAATCATTCAAAGTTCAAAATCGGTATACCTTAAAAAGATGTATTTTCTCGGCTTTCTAGGTATTATAGAGCAATTTTCTTCATCTTTTTAATCCAAAGTAATTCGAGTAGAGCCGTCTAACTAACGCAACACTAAATATCAAGGAGACTTTAGTTTTGTTATAAGGAATTAATTTATTTATAATAAAATAAAACTGCATATTTTTTCCTGTTGTAGACTTTTTAAAAAAAACTTACCACACGTGTACCTATTAACGTTCGAAATACAAATATTCTTATTTAAAAGCTGTATAATTGTTTAAACAAGTTAAAAAATTTTGTTATAATAAATAATAGTTATTACCATTTATAAATTACTGCAAAAATAAGGGTTTTTTGCAATTATCTCCAATTGTTTATGTATTTCAAATTAGAAACTATTAACATCTAGAATATTTATTTCAAACATTTTTCTCTAAAATCTACAAGGAATGTTTTATGGTCAAAAACATGATTTTTTACACTTTATAATCGTTTAAAAACAAAACAATGTCGCATATTGAAGCAAATTGAGAACGAGAAAAATTTTTAATGTTCTTTAGTTATGTCGAAATACTGTAAGTTAAAAAGGTGCAAAATAAATTTCTCCTGTTTTAAGATTTTAATATAAATACGATTTTTAGTTTGGAATTATCTTCTTTATCAAAATAAGCCACAATCCATCAGTATTCACTCTGGTCATAAAATTGATATAGGTAAATCCGTATCTGCTGGTTCGCACATTGTGTCATAAGCTAGTAAATGCAATTTAAGAATTCTTGAAAATTGACTAAATTCTGTTGCCAAATCTATCCGCTAAAAAAAATTTTCTAATAATTTTGATTTTTCGGTAGAAAATAAAATCAAGAGATTAATTTGAAAATTAAGAATTTTGATTTTTCGGTAGAAAAAAAGGAGAATTAGGTAAATCGGTAGATTTGACAGGTATTCGGTAGATCTACCGAAAAATCTGTAGCTGTGGCATCACTATATTTGAGGTAAGTCTGCCCCCCCCCCTATTATGAATTTCTAGATCCGCGCCTGTGACTGACGTCATCGAAAGGATAGCCAGACTGAAGTGGAGATGGCAGGACACATAGGCAGAATGACAGATGGGCGATGGACAAAGATGTTATTGGGATGGAGACCAAGAGAAGACAAGAGAAGCGTCGGAAAAAATAAAAACTGGATGAGAGCGGCGTAGGATAGATAAATTTGGAAACAAGAGGAGGAGGCCTATGTTCGACAGTGGACTTTTGAGGCTGGATGATATTAAACTGTATGATATATTTTTCTTACACTCTAGGAGCTGTATGATATACGTCGGCCCACCATAATCAATTGGCCTTTTTTTACACCTTCCATTAAATATTTAAGTGGGAATTCTTCAGACATGTTAAGTTCTCCATCAACACAATCGACTCAGACTGCAGATCGCAGCCTCAATAAAATTAGTACCTTGGATAAAATCAGGTGAAATAATAGACGGTCTAAGCATGACACTGACTATCAGACTACCCTACTATAATCTCAAACTTGCACCGGTATAAATTAATTAGGGGAGTGCATTTAGATTTTCACTTCGGAAAAAATCAAACAAGATAAAACTTTTTGTAATTTCATTAAGAAGTGTTTAATAAACAACATATCAAAAAGTTATTCTCGAGAAGTGGGTGCTTCATTTTTTATTAAACAAATGAAGCGCGAAGTTAGATGTTTTTTTAAATAACTCCGAAAATATAATTTTTAGAAAAAAACTGACTTGACCATTGAAAAACTCAGAAAATTTTACAAAAAAAATCTTATATAAAGATTTTTCTAAAATTAAATCTCTAGCTTCTGTAATTTTTTATTTATAACGCTAAAATCACCCTTCTCACGCACATTGGCGCACTGTAAACTAGCGTTGGAAGAAGTGCACTGTTGAGTTTTTTTAATGTAATTCTTCAACTAATGGATTAAAAGAAATTTTACAAATTGGACATGAAAGAAGATTAAATAAGCTATCTTATGGTTGTAATAAAAAGAAATAAAATGTATGGACATAAGTATGGTGTGGGCGGAAAGTGAGCCTTACATGAATTTTGTTTAAAAATGATTTAAAAATGTGTTACTAATACAATTTTACTTATAAAACTCTCAAATTTGCACAACTTACCTCTCAATCATCTTACTAAATGTTTCATTCAAAAAAAATCTCAAAAATTTACTTTAAATAATAAGATGTCTCAAAAAATGTAATTTTTGAAAACTTCGTAGTTTTACAGAATTCCCACCTATTTAAGACGGTATTACTCAAGTTTGAATAAATCTAATACAATTTTTTTTGCTATTTTTTAAAGCTTGGAATGTGATCTTTAAAAAACAATGAATTATTTTAGTTTAAAAGTGAAATAAACAATTTCTTTTTGAGAAAACTAAGAAAGATAACAAAAATGTAATAAAAAACCGAAAATTACCAGCTGAAAAAATGTATATACAGAGTGATCAAAACTTTTTTCTGTAAAACTTACCTAAAATACATTTAATAATAAGCTTAAACAATAATAAATGTTCAACAAAAAAATTTTTTTAGCTGTTATACAGTATGTCTGCGTAACTTGGAACCTCTTGATAACTTTTTTAATATCAGTTTTACGGAAAAAAGTTATTCTTTATAAAATACTTTGCATCGTACCTATATAACATAAGATGCAACTATCAAATATCAAATTTTGTTAATTTTGTACGAGGTATGTCAAAAAATATGAATTTCACTCAAGATTAAAGTACCTTTATATTTCACAATATCGAAAATTTTTGTAAAGAAAAGTTGTTTGGAATTAATAACTATGTTCCAATATGTAATTATATCCTTCTAATCCAAATTTTTTTTTAATATTCTTTCTAATAGATTTTAATTTTTAATATTATTGTGAAAATTATTTGTTTATCTTTTTTTAAGAATGAAATTCCATATTTGTTTGGTTGGATTCTACTTGTTTTTCATTTAAATATCCGCCATTTGGATCCGCCATTTTGAAATTTAAATTTTTAATCTTTAATTCAGATTCAACAACCTGTTAAAAAATACCTACATGTTTTAGAAAAATGTTCTTTTTTATGTTCTTTTTAGAAAATCCGCATTTTGGATCCGCCATTTTATAGTTTATAATGTTAACATTTAAGTTAGGTTTATCAAAGTTCTCAAAAATAAATATATGTAGAAATAAATACATTTTGTAAAGAAATTATTATTTTACAATTATTTTTTAAGTTATCCGCCATTTTGGATCTGCCATTTTATAATTTAAATTATCAAAATTTGATTCAGGTTCAGCAACCTCTTCTCAAAAATATCCACATATATGTAAACAAACACGTTTTATAAAAAAAATTCGGATTTTACAACTACTTTTAAGGATTTTTAGGAAAAAAATCCGCCATTTTGAATCCGCCATTTTGAATTTGCATATTGTAATGTCAGATTCGGGTTCAGCATAATCAAAACTAAAATAAAAACATTTTTTATCAAAAGAAAATGTTGAATTCACCCATATTCTTTACATTATTTATACAAAACAATTGTTATTGTTTAAACAATTAATAAACAATTAGCGGCGAAATTTGTGAGTAGAACTTTTTTCTTTAACATATTTATAAACTAACAAAAAAAGTTTTAGAAAAATATAACCTTGTTTGATTTTTTCCGAAACATTGTATCTTTTCGTTCTAATTGCACTCCCCTAAATTGTGTATTTTCGATATTTTCTACAGTTGAGTCCGCGAGTCTTTACCCGTGCGTCATTAATACCCGGCGAGATAAAACACATACTTTTTATCTAGCATCATTCTATTCCACGCATGAATCTAATGACAAACCAGCTACCGCCTGTTATTAAGTAAAAACACATGTTATTTTTATGAACGATCTAGACTCAGTGTATTTAAAAGAGATAGGTACAGGTACAAAGAAAGACGATTGGGGAATTGGGGATGTTTTCACATATTTTAAGTACAATTTCTGACGTTTTGGTTTGTTTACTTTTGTGGCTGTCAGTTTGTTGAATTTTTTGCTGTTATTTTGTCTAGTTTTTGCATTTTGAAGTTTTTTATAGTATACAAACAGTTGTTTTCACAACTAATTATTGTATATTTGAGTTCGAAATTTTATGATAAGTTTATGTTATTTTACGATAAATTTTGACAACGTACAAATAACCTCATTGTTGACAAAGTTAAGGAATGCTTGTGTTTAATGTTCCGCCAAAGTGAATAAAATAACAAAAAGAAAATATATTATCGAATTTTTTACATTTGAAATTTGACATTCTATTTATTTGAAAACGTCAAATTTTATACTATAACCCGTGATCGGAATAATACCCACTTTCTGTCACTTACTGTTGCGCTTAGTAAATTTCCGACTTATTTCGGATGCTTTAAATGATGACGCACGGGTAAAGACCCGGGGAATCAACTGTAGACTAGGTTGTTGTAAGTTGTTGGTAGTCTAACTCTAAAATCACCACTGTGTCCTGATTACCTGAATATCAGTCGAGGTTGCAATGAGTGCTCTAAAATATTCACGTCATAATATGTCATTTTCTCGAACAAAAAAGTATTGAGGTTTACACAATTTCAACGCAAAATAAGAAAGCTGTTATTTATTTTCAGAACAAATGATGTACTGCTTACTAGATAAATCTTAGACATAATGATTTCACCGTAGCATTTAATTTTGCGCACTATAAACGTTATTAATGCATCCTTCCGCTATTACGATTTACTCTAATTTTAATCTACTATCTAATGCACTTTTTATTATATCATTAAATCATAATTTCAATGTTTTAAATGTATCTATAAACATTTTTTAAAGCCATGGAAGTGATTATTTTATTATACAGAGTAGACTTAAGCCACTTCACTTATATTTGGCAATACAGTCGAACCCGCTTATTAGAATACCTCTTAAAGGAATATCCCGGTTTAAGGAATATAAATTTGAGGTCCCGAAAAATTTATAGTAGCAACCGATGATCGGTTATTAGAATATCCCGGTTATAGGAATACTTTTACTTGTCACAAAGGCTATTCCAATAAGCGGGTTCGACTGTATTACTAAATTATATTTTGTGGAAATTCTTTTAAAATTCTGGAAAAATGTCGATTTTTATTAGTTGTCAGTTGTCATATTAATGACAACTGTCATTTGTCAACCACCTTGTTTCCAGTACAACAACCCCTTAATTTGGGGATTACCATGTGTGGCACATCATTAGACCTGTATCAATTAGTACCTGACAAAAAGTATCAATTAATTAAAAATGTTACACCTCTTAAAAACTAAACGTAACGCTTAGTAGAGTCAACGGTTTTGAATTATGTATTTATTAAAAATGAATAACCACCTTTAATTTCGTTGCAACACGAAACTACAGCCGCATCATTATCCCAGTTCAATCAGAGAGTGCAGCAAGCACCTCTACCGGTTTCGAAACTTATTCGTCTCTCATCAGGAGGCACATATGC
This sequence comes from Diabrotica virgifera virgifera, assembly GCF_917563875.1. Taxonomy (NCBI): domain Eukaryota; kingdom Metazoa; phylum Arthropoda; class Insecta; order Coleoptera; family Chrysomelidae; genus Diabrotica; species Diabrotica virgifera. The sequence continues at coordinate 88,079,623 of NC_065447.1, read as the reverse complement.
TGCTCTCTCTGCACAGAGGGGCTTGCTGCACTCTCTTATTGAACTGGAATAACGATGCGACTGTAGTTTAGTGTTGCAACGAAATTGAAAATGGTTATTCATTTTCGATTTACATGTTTACTCTGATTGGAGTACGAAGGGAACCATTCTCGTTGGAACTTTACCGCGCTGAGCAGATGGGACCTGAATTATAAATTGTAAAATTCCCTCATATTCCTTAGTCTCAGCATAAGTTATGGCTTGCAAATTGTAGAAGCCTCGGAGGTGTTACCAGAGAAGGTTCCCATTGTTTTCAGTTTGGTAAGATGTAGAATAACATTTTTGGATGTTGTTTTATGTGCTACTAGATTGAAAACTTAGTTTTTTATGTATATATTAATTTAAAATTTAGTTAGTTTTATTTACATTATATTTAATAAAGTTTCCTATTAATGTTGCAAATTTCGTTGCAGTTTTTGACGTAAAGAAAAATAATTGAAGAATAGCTTTTATTTCACAAGAACTCACGGATGCGAATTTATTTTTATATAAAATACATAAACGCAAACCATATTTTGGAAAACTTTCCAATGTAGGTAGCCTGCTACTAAGAGATGATGGATCAAGAGAAACTGGAATATTTCAGATATCATAAGGAATTTTGGCACATATGATAATTGATAATACAAGGACAGACCAACCAAAAACACAGTACTAGCGTTGATTGATAAATATACAGGTTATCATTCAACGGTACTGGTACCAGAAATCCTGGAGATAATACCAATAACAAAAAAGTGTTCATCGGATAGCCCAGTAAAACAAAAAGGCTAATGCAGCAGTTTAAAATCCTAATATGAATCTGAGGCTTAGACTGGAATACGCTGGTATCTAAGCTGTCTATGGGGGCGCAGTACGGCAAGTGATAAGGACTTGAGGCTCGGTGATACTCCTCCATAGATCCCTACCGGAAGGACGTTGATGCCATTTTTCTTTTGGGACTTCGGCTTCGATCTAGTTTTTTAACATATTTAGCTTTACATATCTAATTTGAAAGGCGTAACAATTACATAAACTTACACTTTTTTAATTATCCAGTTTATATCTACCACATCGTTAATTTTCACGCCTACACGTCATGATCATGAACAAAACACAACAAAGAGGTTACGTTAATTGTAAAAGTAAGTTGGCAATTTATACATTAATAAGATCTTTTTAATGTTAAAATAGTTTTTATTGCTCTATGCAGATATTAATAAACGCTAGAAGCCTATAATAAAAAAAATATATAAAGAATTGAAATAACCTGGTCTATTATTAGACAATTATTTTAGTTTTTATTGTCGTCATGTTTAACATTGACCAGTGGAGCATATTGTAAATCTTGGCTGTGACAATTATACTTTTTTATGCATCTGATACATCACATTTTTATGTCATGGGAAATTTTGCTCTCAGTATTTAAAAGTGTTTGGTTCATTTACTTATAGGTTTGTATTTTATTGGAAATATTATAATCATTTGAAATAAGGAAATAGCAGGAACAAATTAGGTATCCCGAACTTATTCTTGATAGAAAAAGAACTTTGAAATGTCTCAAATAATAAACGGTGGAATAATAAATCAGATTACCGCCCTCACGAGATTAAAAGAATATCAGTATTTCAGTAGATGAAATACTTCATTTGATTGCAACATTTACCGATCTTTCTTGATTATTGCTAGAATAGAGTCCGTCCCGACTATAGTTTGCTATTGATCTCTTTCCAGTGAAATATTCTTACATGAGAAATAAAGGATCATATTATGCAAAAAAACTCGTCCTATTTAGTCAAATTTAAACTAGAATTTTCTGGCTCCACATTGGTCTTGTTTAATTGGTGTTCCTTAGAACGACTGAATTTATTGAAAAGTGTAATTATTCAAAAAATGGATATAATTATAATATGTATACGTAAAATTTTACCCTTCGATTACCCCAGGTACAAACACAAGTTGGTGTCGAAAGTTCGCCCGCCGCGCCGGGGGCAATACTCAATTTTGAAAACCATAACCTCGTTATACCATTTTATTTTCCCAGAATTTTTAAAATAATCTTTTGCGGGAACTATTTCCAGAGTACTGAAATCAAAACGTCCAAATCAAAATGTAAATTTAATTTCAATCAATTGTGGTTCAATACCATATAAACACAATATTTAAATATTTTTGAGCATGTGTGCTATTTTCGGTTATACTGAAAATAGTCCTACAAATAACTTTGTTATTTGATTTGGATTGATTTTTTCAATTTCTAGTTGTATTCTAGGGCACTTTCTGCTGAACTTCAGAATAATTAAATAGTCCCATTAGTCACTCTTTTAAAAATTATTTCTCAGGATAATTCGAAATAGGATTAGATATGTATAAAGGCGGCGAAACTATAGAAAAAAAAAACAATTCGGTATCAGAGGCGGATTGAGAATTAAAGAATTAGTCTGCTTTATAGATTTTGAACAAGCATTTAATAGAGTCCAATAAAAGAGAGTGTTGGACAATCGAGATATGGCCGAAAGAAATAATAGAAGTCCAATGTTTCTACAACATCTATCTTGGATTAAAAAGCCTCTGTTCTAGTAGACGATATTGAGAAAAGTTTTCGAGTTACACCAGGTTCTGATATTTTACTTTTATCCCATAATAAAAGCTAAGATAACTGAACCAATGCCGTAAACCACGTATAAAAAGAGAAAGACAGATTATGGACTGTTGATAATAAAATTGAAGGACTTCGTCAATATAAATATAATTATTCCAATCAAGCCGAACAACGAATCTCACACAGAAGAGGAAGAGATAGAAATCCATTATTTGTAAGTAAATAGAGAGTAATTTGCTATAGTGATAAATCAGTAAGATAGACACGTTAGATATCAATACGATGTATCCGCTTTAACATTAATTTTATTTAAATATAGACCTGCCATAACTGGTGTAGATGCAGTTCTACAGAACTCTTTAGAGCAGCGGTGGGTAGAGTAAAGATAGTGATGATGATATCCAACCTCCGATTAGGAGACGGCACTTGAAGAAGAAGAAGACCTGCCAATTTTTGATTCCCCAATACTGACCCCGGATTTTCATACCTGTTATATATTTATATATTTATAGGTTTGTATTGATATTTGAAAATCAATAAAGCTAAGACAAAAATAATGGTGGTCGACAGATTCGACACTATTCAACTGACTAACATGTTACAGGAATACCAGATAGTAAACACCTTTATCTATCTCGGGTCTAGTATAACTAACGATGGTAACTGTGAAGCAGAAGTTCGGAGACGTATTGGTATGGCAAAAAATGCGATGAATCGCCTAACTAAAGTTTGGAAAGACAGATCTATCTCTCAAAATATCAAGATGAGACTGGTGAACGCCCATTGTATTCTTAATATACCTAAACGGTGCAGAGACTTGGATTCTTCGCGCATGCGAGCGCCAAAAAATTGATGCCTTTGAGATGTGGTGCTGGAGAAGAATGCTGCGCATAAATGGACAGCTCATAGGACAAACGTTTCCATTCTAAATCAACTCATTATTAACAAAGGCTGTCCACAATATGTCTGCAACGAATTCTGCAATTCTTTGGTCACGTGGTTCGCAGAGGTGACGACAGAAAAGATCAAGAGGACGATCACCAACTAGATGGTCTGGCCAAATAAAGAATTCAGCTGGAAACTCATTCTGCGAAACTCTTAGAGCAGCTGAAGATAGAGCCCAGTGGAGAAACATTCAACAACCTAACCAACAAACAACTCAGTAACGGGAAACGACAAGAGAGAGAGAGAGAGAAAGAGAGAGAGAGAGAGAGAGAGAGAGAGAGAGAGAGAGAGAGAGAGATTGATATTTCTATGTGAAAAGGGTGGACGCTTTAAAAAATAATATCTAAAAGTACATTTCAACAGGAGACGATATTACTTTAAGTGAATTCAGTTTATTCATAACTTTACCTGTTGTTTGCAGATTAGTCAAGATTTGCATTTGTGATGGGCTCCCTGTTGCAAACAAATAAAGTGTAGTGCTTTATTTATAATCATATCCTTCACCAATATATTATATTTCGTTAGAACACCAAAATTCGTGGACAGCAGGTTTTAAAAATATCTAAAAGACCCCCAGAGTTTTCCGTCGTATGGTAATTAAGAAAATATAATTTTTCGTTAAGAAACTGGAAGGAATGTATAGTAATTGATAGTTCAGATGTATATAGATCATTCTGAAATAAACGAGATAATCCGATTATTATATGAACAACTAAAAGTAATAATACTAATACGCAAGCACTAGGAGCCTAGTTTGGGAACCTTAGGAGCCTTGGGAACGAAGAATTCTGCGAGTTATATAATATGGTCCTTGCAGGGACAGTGTAACAAATGAATGGAGGAGCAGATACAACAATGAATTAGAGACTACCTTCGGACAGGGAACCATCGTGAGATACATAGGAGCCAATAGACTAAGATGGACAGGCCACGTGGTACGGAGTGATGACGACAGAATGATTAACAATGTGTTTTGGGAAAGACCAGACGGTAGAAGACTGACAGGACGGCCTAGAAAAAGGTGGAAAGATGCAGCCAGACAAGACCTGGAAAAGATGGAAGTGAGACCATGGGAAATAGTAGCACAGGATATGAACCAATGGAAGACAATAGTAAACTCGGCAAAGACTCACGAAGAGTTGTAAATGCCAAAGATGATGATGACTAGGAGCCTAGTAGCCCCATGATATCTTGATGTACTATTCTTTTCCACTTCCTTTGGTCAGCTACTTTTCATTCCCATTTCGTTACGTTAAGTCTTCTCGTATCTTCATTAACTTCGTTGCTCCATCTTGACCTCTGTTTTCCTCTTCGCCTCTTACCTGCCAATGCACTAAATACTACCATTCTGGAAACTCTAGATGGAACCATTCTCTGCACATAGCCCAACCATCATTGTGCTTTAATTACCGCTAATATGTTGGGTTTTTTATAGAGCCCAGCTATCTCGTAATTTGTTCTTCTTATTCAATATCCATTTAAGTTTTTCCAACCAATGATTTTGTTCAGTATTTTCCGCTTCCAAACTAATAACTCTTGGTGATTTTTTTTTTGTTTCAGATGCATAAAAGATAAGTGTTTGCTGATTGTTATCATAATCGAATGATAAATGTTTCTGGAAAGTTTAAAAACAATAGTTTAGTGTTTTATTGATAATACAATGCAGCTATATACGTATATTTTGTATGAACACAAAAAATCGTGAACATTAGGTTTCAAAAATAACCAAAAATTGTAAAAACACTTTGTTTTTATAGTCGACGTTAGTTAAAATAAGGAAGACGAGATGAGAAGACCCCCAGTGTTTTCCGTCGTCTTCTTTCCTATGATAATTAAGAAAATATAATTTTTGGTTGAGAAACTGGAAGGAATGTCTAGTAATTGATAGTTCAGATGTATATAGATCATTCCGAAATAAACGAGGTAATTCGATTATATAATGAACAACTAAAAGTAACATTTGCATATAATTATGAAAGGATTCTTCGATTATTTCCCATCATCGCTATTTCAAAAAGTGAATAACCTTTTCAAAATTTCAAACCGGTTTAGCGATTAACATAACAATTGTCCTCTCTTCGGAGGATGAGAGTCGCTACAAAAACAACCTGTTAATTGTAGGTATACAGGGAGGGATCCGCTGACCACTGATCTTAAAATTATTCTTAAAAGTGTTTGGGGTATTGTTTGTGACAGATAATTACAGGGTGTTTCATAGTGAGCTACGGAAGACAGATGTAACCTAAGGGGAATATATGAAGCTTTTCAAACAAACTTTTAATAAATTATAAAAGCTCATAAGATTTATTTATATTACCTTTATAATATGGCATTATATTAACTTTATTCAAACAATTTTTATAACATTCTCTTGTTATGTACTACAAAAGCGTTTCCCATAAAATATTTGTCTACATCATTTTTATCTAAAAAATGATTTTATCAATCGTTTTAGAGATTCGTTTCTTTAAATTGTCTATCATTTCTCAAGATTATTCGTCACTTAGATCTTTTCTAATTACACAAATCAAAGGCCTCCACTAAGTATATGTATATTTATTTGTAATATGTCTCTTTTATATCTTATCTTCAATTTCACTTTGTTGAATGCATTTCTTGCTTTGCTTTAATTTCTTTTGATGTTATTTTGCATTAAATTTTTTAAACGTATTAAACTAAGGACTTTGGAAGCGACCAAATTCAGCTCTAAGCTGGTTCTTGGATGCAAGAGAGCACTGGCTGATGTTGCGCTGACCAATAGGGTTAACGCACGGGAAGATGGCGTCGCAAGACGTCATCCGTCTGTGACTTAAGACGCGAATGTCGCCTTTCGACGTCATCCGAAGCAAAAGGGTTAACTTGGTATGGGTACCGGGACACACAGTTGTAGAAGGAAACGAACGAGCTGAACGCCCTGGCAAGACGGGGTTCATCTACTCTGCCTGTGGGAACCAAACCTGTGGAGTGGCCTTCAATACTGGACAGGCTAGCCTCCACATAGTGGAGCCATTCAAAAGTTTTACAGCCTAACTTCTCCTTCTAGACCTTAGAAGGTGCTCTCTGGTGATTAGTGATGAGCGAGATTGGTCTTGGTCTTGCAGCAAGACCAAGACCGCCTTTTGGTTTGCAAGACCAAGACCAAGACCAGGCATGCAAGACCAAGACCGAACCTTGCAACACTACGGCAAGACCAAGACCAACCTGCAAGACTCTTGCACTTTTTTGCGAAATTGGTTTTTTACTATTTAATTTTATTTTTTTAGTTCAATAATATATACTGACATTGTAATAAACCTTAAACAATATCGAATTTTTAAAATACATAATATTTTGGTTATATTTTTAAGTCGTTTTAAGTCAAACGGTTTGCACTTTCTCAACCTTCAAAGTGTCCAGAAGGCAAGTTTTCAAACGGAGACAGTTCAAGGACAATTGAAATTACTTGTAAGACAAAAAAATGTAATTATTTATAAATAGGGTAATCCATTAAAAAAAAATGCCATTAAAAACGGTGTTTATGTGGGTACCAGTAGTTTTTGCTTTTTTGTCTAATAAAAATACTGACACTTATTTCAATTCTTTTCGCATAATCGAGGAAAATGTAGGTCGTTACATTTAAAATTAATATAAAAAAATGTCATACTAGATTTTGAAAAGGGATTCACAATGCTGTGAAAGCATTGTGGCCTGAATAAAAAATAACTGGTTGTCGATTGTAATGTGTCAAGCTTGGTATCGCAAAATCCAAAACTTAGGTTCAGTTTCTGAATATAATGACAAAAATTCCGATACTGGGAAATTTGTAAAATTATTTTTTGGATCAATTTTTTTATAATCAACGAAAGTCGGAAGTTGAATTATTTGTGAAAATCCCGGATGACAAACGCGCAAAGAATTTTACTAATTTCATAGTTGAAAACTATTTGGAAGAATCTAGGTTTTCCCCAGAAAGGGCCAGTACTACAAATAGTATGTGCCGCACTTTAAATGCATGCGAATCATTTCAGTGTGTTTTAAATTCTAGTTTTTACTACCCACATCCGAATATTTTCAACTTTTTAAATGTCATAATGGGTTTTCAATCCAAAAATATGTGAAAAAAAACTGCGAATAACTCGTGCTACAAGAGCAATGTAGTTTAAATACAATTAAAGAACTGCAAGATAACAAATTACAGAATTAAGAATTTATACCTCCCCATTAGGTTTAGTTATTATGTTATAGTATTAGGTCTCTAAATAGGTATGGTAAATAATATGTATGTATTTACTAAAAAGTATGTTTTAGTTAGTTTATAAAAAAAATTAATTATATTAAATAAAGTAAAAAAATATTTGATTTTTGTGTATTTTATTCGAATTTGTTTGGTACAAATTATTACTACCAAAAAAGCAAGATCAGCAAGACCAAGATCAAGAACAAGAACGGCTAGTGCAAGACCAAGACCAAGACCAAGACTGCCTTTTAGCTGCAAGACCAAGACCAAGACCAAGCTTGCAAGAACAAGACCAAGACCAAGACTAACCTGGTCTTGTTCTTGTTCTTGTTTTGCTCATCACTACTGATGATTAGTATGTTTACCGATCACTGTAGTAGGCGACACCTTCTGCTTGGATTGGCGGATGACCCAGGGTGCCTTCTATGTAATAATGAGAAGGAAACCTCCTCACTTGTCCTCTTGAAGTGCCTGACACTGACCAATAAGAGGTGGCATATTTTGGCAATTATTAATAGTGACGAAACTTTGTCAAAAATAACAAGACAAACTGTAGAAAATGTTGGAAGAAAATCTCTGCTCGTATATAGAGAAACAAGAAATAATTTGTTGAAAGAGGCAATATTTAAGGAAAACTCGAAAACAGAAAAGTAGAAACTGAATTTTTATGTGCATTAGACACGAATTCATGAAGTAAGAAAAGTTTTAAAATGATTTCTGATATTTTCGGAGAATATTTCAGCACCAACATCCTATTACGATGCAAAATTTAAATATTGATATAATTTTTGTATTGAACATGCTAAATAATTACTACTCTTCTGGTAACCATAGTAGATGAAAATCGCAGATACAAATAAATACTTAATAAAATATGGGTATTCTACAAAATAACTTAATTATAATAATTACATACCTTGTATATCGAGAATATGCAACATTTTGCTTGAGTGACTTATTTAAGTTATTACCCCATAAATAATATCCGTTCAATTCTGGGCCACCCTGTACGTCAAGCGATATTTTTTAAGAAAAGTGATGTAAACGTATAACGGTAATTTAATAATTTGCCCAACTTGCCGGTCACTTTTTCTTCGTTTTTATAATTTGTCTGAAAGGATCGTGAATGAAATTCAAAATATTCGATAGCTTTAAAAAATCTAATGGGTGGATCGACAGCCTGTCATTATTTATCTCTATGATCATTAGTTACTTGGCGAAAGAAATATTAGTTATAACCACGTTATTTTTTACGATGTCCAACAGTCATTAGCTGATCGTTTGAGATCGTTTCATTTATTACCACCAGCCCTGCAGTTAGTTTTTTCACTATTTGTTCTTGTAGTTATAATTCTGTGGCTTGGTTCTAAAAGGGCCAATGTCAAATTTTTATTTTTTTATACAGCTTTCTTTTGAATTTAATATTGACCAAACAAAATGCATCGAAATGCAAAAAATGCAAAACGAACGAAAATATCTACCAGAACAACACAATAAAAGTAAAAGTAGATGAAGAACTAACTTACCCAACTGAAGCTGACAATGGGATAAGACAGGGAGATTCCCTGAGTCCTCTGCTGTTCAACCTAATCATGGACGAAATAATAAAAAAAGTAAGAACAAAAAAAGGATATCAAATGGGAGAAAAACCACTTAAAATAATCTGCTATGCAGACGACGCAATACTAATCTCTCAAAGTGAAGACGATTTACAACGTATGCTGCACGAATTTAATATAACCGCTAGAAAATTTAATATGTTAATTTATTTTTATTTTATTTTATTTATTTAATATGTTTATTTAATATGTTAAGTTCCCCAAAAAAAAGACTAAATGCATGGTTATAACAGCAGATCTAATAAGGTGTAAATTAGAGCTGGAGGGTCAAATAATAGAACAAGTCATGGAGTTTAAATATCTAGGCATCACACTATGCAGCTACGGAAAGCTCGAAACAGAAGTGGAAGATCAGGTGAATAAAGCAAACAGAGCCGCAGGTTGCCTGAATGAAACAATATGGAGAAATAAAAACATCGGAAAAGAAGTGAAAGACAAAACAGTCACCAGACCAATAATGACATACGCGGCAGAAACATGACCTGATACAGAAAGGACAAAAAGAATGCTAGAAACAGCAGAGATGAAAACATTGCGAAAAATCGATGGTAAGACGCTGTGGGATAGAGCTAGAAGTGCAGATATACGAAGGAGATGCAAAGTGGACATTAATAACTGGGTGAAAAGCAGAAGAGTAGAATGGAACGACCACATAAGCCGAATGACAACAAATAGAGTAGTAAGGACGGCGAGAGACGGTTCCCCAATAGGAAGACGATCAGTGGGAAGACCACGAAAAAGATGGAATGACAACTTACTGGAGGCACATTGAAAAACAGACAGAGTAATGTCTATATAAAAAGAAGAAGAAGAAGAAACAAAATGCAAAAAATTGGAATTGGCCATTTTAACACCAAGTCACATAACGTGGCTTAATGATAAAAGGGCCAGTGTTAATTTTTTGCATTTTATTTGGTCAATATCAAATTCAAAAGAAAGCTGTACAAAAAACAAAAATTTGACATTGGCCCTTTTAGAACCAAGCGACAGAATTTTATTTGTTTCCTAACCCTCCTCTAATCAATTGTTTAATCGTAAATTAAAAAAATAATAGGTATTGGGCCCACACTAAAAAAAATGATTACCTCCCTCATGACTTTTATAATTCAGTTATTCATGTCGAGTCGGACAACTTTTCTATTTTGGAAAATTTTTGGGAGGGGGGTTTCGTAAATATAGAGGTTTCTAAACTTTGGTGCGTCCGACAACTGGAGAAATCTTAAAAATTTGCCAGACAATATTACCAGTTAATTGTAAATATTTTTATCAAACAATTCTGCAAAAATCAGCTGTGAGGGTATAATTTTATGCCCCCCATATGGGGGACGCACTATGGAGTCATAAATTATGATTTTTTTGCAGAATTGTTTGATAAAAATACTTAGAATCTACTGGTAATATTGTCCGACAAATTTTTAAGGGTAATCTCTATATTTACGAAATAATCTCTCTCCCCTCTCTCGAAAAATTTCCGTATTAGAAAAATTGTAAAGTTGTCCAACTCGACTTGAATAATATATTATATCCTAAGGATTTTCACAGTTTTTACTGTTTCCTTCACTAAACCGTTCTCTCTAGTTCTTTCTCTTTTGCCAGTATCTGCAGATTTCTTCTTTCCATTGCTTCGTCCACTTCATCTCTGAAAGATCTTGGGGGTCTGCCTCTCTTCCTCCTTCCTATCGGACTCCACTCTGTTATTCTGTTTATCCAATTTAGTCCAGGGTAATAAGGTTTTTTCCATCACACTTAAACAGCCAGGGTACTGAAGCGTTTTTTCGACAGGTAATACCTATAAGAGCAAATTGTAACTATTTCCTGCGTAGGCTATGGAGGCCATTTTTATTTATAAACAATTAAGTGTCAAAAAAATGGCATTTTCACTTTTTTTTCAAATCAATGGAAAACAGGGAAGCTTATGGTTTTTTTTAGTACATAAGTACAAATATCTTCGAGATTATGGAAAAAGCTTTAAAATGACGTATTACAAAGTTTGATAACCTCATTTATTGTTAATATAATTGCGAAAAAAGGTCGGAATTGCAAAAAAAAATATTTTCGCAATAACTGTTGTAAAAATTAATGTACAGCTTTGAAATTTTTGTCAAATAAGGGTTCTTTGGTGCTTAATATGTAATAAAAATTTCAAAGCGATTCATTCAATTGTTTAAATTTTATTTAAATTGTTTATCCCAGAGAGTATTTTTTTGCAATAACATAAGTCAGAAGAAAATGACGTTAGGACCATTTCACAGGTGTCAAATGAAAGAGCAGGATCTGTATTTTCAACTTGGTTTAAAAAAAGTGAATAAAAATGCATTTATTAATAATAAATAATTATGCAAAAGTATCATAAATCTTTCCTTATAAATTTTTTATTTTGTTATATAAGAAATTATACATATTTATTACAATTTTTTATCAGTAATGATATAGATAACATTACTTGGTAGTTGTGCACTTAAACCAGGGTAAAAAAGTTAATTTTTTTGGAAAAAGTTATTCAAAAAGTTTATAAAGAAAAATTGAGGATACTTTTGCATAATTATTTATTACTAATAAATGCATTTTTTATTCACTTTTTTAAACCATGTTAAAATGTAGCTCATGCTCTTTCATTTGACACCTGTGAAATGGTTCTAAGGTCATTTTTTTCTGACTTATGTTATTGCAAAAAAGATGCTCTCTGGGATAAACAATTTGAATAAAATTTAAACGATTCAATGAATCGCTTTGAAATTTTTATCACATATTAAGCACCAAAGAACCCTCATTTGACAAAAATTTCAAAGCTGTACACTAATTTTTACAACAGTTATTGAGAAAATATTTTTTTTTTGCAATTCCGACCTTTTTCGCAATTATATTAACAATAAATGAGTATATCAAACTTTGTAATACGTCATTTTAAATCTTTTTCCATAATCTCGAAGATATTTGTACTAAAAAAACAGTTTCACTGTTTTCCGTTGATTTGAAAAAAAGGGGAAAATGCCATTTTTTGACAGTTAATTGTTTATAAATAAAAATGGCCGCCAGATCCTACGCAGGAAATAGTTATAATTTGTTCCTATAGGTATTACCTGTCGAAAAAACGCTTCAGTATCCTGGCTGCTGAAGTGTCACGAACAGCGTATATTTTTGTCTTATTACCCTGGTCTAATTCTTCTGTTGGATTTGTTGTTTAATCTCTTCTGTTCGACGTAGCCTATTATATCTCAGTTCATTCCTATTCTTTTCTTATTCTCTATGTTGACATGAATAATTGAATAAAAAAAGTCTCATGGGGGAGATAATAAATTTTTGTAAGTGTGGGTCCAAGGTCTTTAACTTATTTTGGTGATTTTTTATTTAAAAATAGTCTTTTAAATTATATTATTGCCGAATACACTTACCAACTCTAGAGAAAAAGCATTAGGGGCTTACCTGAAAAATAAACAAAAGTACAGTTTTAATAAAAATATAAAATAAAAATCGTTAAATTAAAATCAGATGCAAGACAGAAAATAAAATAAAGAGAATATCTATTAAAAAATGAGATTAGTGTAATAAATATACGCAGAATAATAGTGAAACTCGAGAAGGAAACGACAATAACAAGATAAAATAAGACACATAAAAAACATTAAATAAAAGATATAAACCACGCGACATAAATCGGTTGAACCATGTTAATTGTAACAAATTTAATAATTTTATATTTTCAAGATGTATTTCAAATTTAATTTGCCCATAAAGTAGTCATTAACAACTTAAGACATGATGATGCTGGCACAATTATGCTAACAACGGATAAAGATAAATTTACAGGTACTGATACATACTTCTATCAGCGGTAACAGAACATACAACATAGTCAACAGATTGATTTGAAAGTTACTACAGAGAAAACCAAATGGATAGTCATATTCCTGTAACATGTTAGTCAATTGAATAGTGTCGAATCTGTCGACCACCATTATATTTTTGTCTTAGCTTTATTGATTTTCAGACCAACTTTATTGCTTTCGTACTCAACTCTTTGCAGAAGATCAACCATTTCTTGCTCATTTGCTGCTGTAAGTATAGTGTCATCAGCAAATCTTAAATTGGAGATTTTCCTACCAGTTACTGTTACTCCACCGGCCCATCCTTCTAAAACCATCCTCATGACATGTTCACCATAAATGTTAAATAAGTCAGGTGACAACACGCATCCTTGTCTAACACCTCTCTCGGTCTTAAATTGGTTTGAGAACTTCTGATCTAGTCGTACTGTCGCTATATTAGACTGGTACAGATTTTTAGTAAGTGTCACCAGGTGTATTGGTGCGCCCATTTCTATTAAAATTGACCACAGATTTATCCAGCTTACACAATCAAATGCTTTTTGGTAGTCAACGAAGCAGATAATCATAGGTACTTGAAATTCTCTAGACTTTTCAATGAGTTGTCTCAGGTTCAGGATTTGTTCCCTTGTACCTTTACCCTTTACAAACCCCGCTTGTTCCTGAGGTATTTGGTAATGTAGATAGGTTTTTAATCTGTTTTTGATAATATGCAACAAGATTTTACTAGCATGTGTTAAGTGACAGTGTGCGGTAGTTTTCACATCTGGTCGTAGTTCCTTTTTTGTGTAGTGGGATATACATTGAGGTACACCAATCGCTGCAATGAGTTGGTATAAATATCTTCCTTAGTATTTTGCGCTCAAATATTCTGAGTTGATTTTCATCACTCGTTGAGAGGGTCCACGTTTCACATTCTCAATACCATACAAAGGAGCAATTTTGAGTATTTTGCCCTTGTGATGAGAAATCCTAAATATGATTGAACAGGTAAAAATAGAAGGAAAATGTGGTTCTAGATGACGAGGAATATCCTGGTCCAAGAACGGAATGTAGTCAAGGATAATATCTTAAAAAGATAAAACAAAAGCCTAGAATTGCCTAATTGTCAAATAAATTATTTAATTCAAACTATGCATGTACTTACAAGTAAATTAAAAGTTTACTACACTGCTAAATTAATATCTACCTAATGAAGTGTTCAAAATTTCCCCCGTTGTTAATCTGACTGTATACCTATAATAAACAAAGGTATAGAACGCATCTTTTACATTTCTCTATGTTTCTTTAGAAATTAATATGGATTCCTCGATAACTCTTTCCCTTACATCTGCAACTCTTACTGGTTTAATTTGATAAATTCCACTGTTTAAGTATTTCCAAGAAAAATACTCTTTAAGATTTAAATCGGGTGAACATGGAGGCCATTCAGTAGGTACTACCCAATCTACCAATCCATGGTCAGGGAAATGTCTGATCTAAATATCGGTGAAAATTTACACATAGTTTTATAAATTCTACTTTTCAAGTACATATTCCCAATAAAAATAATCTTTAGGATTCAAACCAGGTGAACAAGGAGGCCATTCAGTACTACCTAATGTAGCAATCCATGGCCCGGGAAATGTCTGATCTAAGTATCGCTGAACATTTACACTAAAATGAGCTGGATCTCCGTACTGCTGAAACTGTATCTCATTTTGGCTCCAATTTTGAATAAAAAAACCAAAATGATTGAAATCTCCATATTGCATATTACGCGTACAGGCCCGGCCCCGGGGGTGGGCGAACTGGGCGGCCGCCCAGGGCGGCGAATTTAGGGACGGCAATTTTAAGAGGACAGCCAATTTTTGAAATTGAAGAAATAATAAATGATGTTTTTAATATGATAAAAAATCAATATTATGAACAAGAGCATCAAAAATGCAACTGTAAATACGAGAATTATTAAGTGAAGTGAGACAATAACAATTGCAAGGTTTATTCGACGGGAAATCGACAACACTGCCTTCTTCATCGCATAATAATAGTGGGACCAGAGCTAAATTAAATTCACTGAATTCACTTAAAATTAAATTTACTGAAAATGGATATAATAATTTGAAAAATCTGACTGAAGCTTATTGCTAAGCTGACAGAAGTTATTTTGCAAAAACTGAATGAACTGAAACTGAGAATACCTTTGGACGATATGAGAGGACAAGGGTATGATAATATCGGTCAAACATGAAAGGGAAGAATTTTTTGTCTCATATTCTGGCCATTCACTTAACTAAGTCGTTAACGATGCTGGTATAGCCTCACAGTTAGCAGTTCCTTTCTTTTCCTTAGTCACAAAAATTTACAACTTTTTTCACCATCTATTCATCGTTGGGCTATACTAAAAAATCATCTTTCTAGCATACCATTGAAACCTTTGTCCGAAACTATGTAGATGGGAACTAGATGAGAATTGATTCAATTACTCCGATCAGATACCAAATTGAAGAAATCTACCTTGAAGAAATCTATGCTCCTGTAGAAATCACTGTGAATAAAACCAAAGATAAAATGGTTGCTCATGAGGCAAGCTGTTTGGAAAATCAAATACATGATTTTACTTTTCATTGCTCTGTGGTAATAGGTATGGCATGACATTTTACTTCACATCAATGTAGTCAGCAAATCACTGCAGAGTATTGATATTAATTTGAGTGTATCAAGCTGTCAGTTTATTAGAAAAAACAGAAATCCATTTTAAGTCTCTCAGAAGTGATTTAACATTCCAGGACTATTTGACAGACGCAAAAGAGTTCCAGCAAAGTTAGAAATTGAAAACCCGAAAATCAGAGGCACACTAACATCAAGAAAGAGGAAAGTCAAAAGACAATTCGGCTATGAGGCTTAAGATGAAAAAATGGACCTAGATCCATATACACGATAATATATATGTTGACTTCTATTTGTGATAGATTTCAGCAAATTAAGAGCCATGGAAAAATTTTTGAGTTTTTGTACGACATAAACTAAAAAATTAAGCATATGATTGCTAGTGATTTATCAGATAAATGTTTTAAGCTATGTGATGCTTTAACTTTAATGAGTCAAAATATCTAAATTATGCTGAACTAAAAGATGCAGTCAAAGTATTTTCCACGATTGTGAAGCCCAAGAGTACACCTCTAGAGACACTGAAAATGATTAGAGAGTATGGTTTTGATTTCGCACCCAACGTTAGTGTTGCTTTGAGGATTTTTGTAACCCTACCAGTGACAGTGGTCTCTAGAGAGGGAAGCTTTTCAAAGCTAAAATTAATAAAAAATTACTTAAGATCAACTATGTCTCCAGGAAAGTTTGAGTCCACTAGCAACAATCTCTACTGAACACGAAATAGCGGAGTCCCTGGATCTTTGAGAATTATTAAGGACTTGAAAGACTTTCTCGTGCCAAGATAAAAAGAGTAGTGCTTACTTAAAAAAATAAGTGTTTAATTATGGATATGCATAGTTTTGGATATTAAAGCATGTTTTAATATAATAATAGTTATGTAGTAAAATTTCATGAAAATATTGAAAATATATGTATTTTTAAGCGTGTATCGTTCAAATACATTGGAAAATGGCGTATGGTGAGTCATGGGTCTACCAAAGGGGGGGGGGGCGGCGCGGTCGCCAATCTTGCCCAGGGCGGCAAAATCCCTAGGGCCGGGCCTGTACGCGTATCCCGGGGAATATGTCAATAGGAAGAAGACTCTTGGTTCAGCAAAACATCTTAGTGCCATGCCACATTATGCGTTTTGACCGGATGCCTTTCCACCGCATCCAGTCAAAATGACAGGTTGCGTTAGAAACGGACGCATTTCCACCGCATCCGGTCAAAACGCATAATGTGCCATCGCACTTAGCCGCGGCTGTAGCCTACCTTCGAAGGGAGGCGGGCAGTACGAAGACAAAATACTCTAGGAATCTGTCCAGGTAAATTTAAAAAAAGACGAGTGATAAGAGTCTATATATTCTTGACAAAGTACCATTCGTTGAAATATTAAACCAGTTATGTATGTTGATTTATTTCTGCGCTATTTTAAATATTTGGCAACGGTACTCTTTACTGATTTATTTAAAACAGTTAAGATCGTCCATATTGTTAAATTTAATTTTAGTTTACTTTACAATCAGCCTCCATCACCAATCACGATTTCCAAATAAAATTAATATGACCAATACGAAAGATGGGGATACAATAAACTCCACACGAAACTTCATAGCTGCCAAATTCTTGTCTATTAAATTATTCTTACGACATAAATACCAACTGAATAGTAAATTAAAAATGAAACAAGTACCATTTAGTTATGCTATTATATGTTTAATAAATGTGATTACTACAAAATATTAAATAACACATACGTTATTTTCTTTGGCGATTATGAATTGTTGTGAAATGCTGTATCCACGTCTGTAAATAAAAATTATTACAATGTTTTGTAACTGTACAAAGACAGGTAATTTGTTTATGTAGATATAATGTATGTGCAGAGGATGGCAGGAATGGAAATTTGTATACAAGTACAAAAATGTTAATTGGGTGTTGCTTCTTAAGCCGAATATGGTGTTTTATGATTTTTGACGTGATATTCCGTGAAATTTATTATAATTTCCTTTATACGAATAACCTCTAATAGTCTCAAAGATGAAAAGTATAACTAATAAATCAGAAAACCGGAATTTAAGGATGACAGCATACATACGAGTACAATGGCAACATAAGCTAGTACTACAGTCATTTGAAATGTGGTGTTACAGGAGGATACTTAGAATAGCATGGACACAGAAGAAAACTAACACCCCCTTCCCACGATCTGCGATTCTACGGATCATCGCGCACAGCCGACGACCAGGGATGACAACTCACCGCAGACAGAGCTCTTCCCATAATCCGTGACAGTAATGAATGTATGTGATTGAGATTGAACCATTTAACTTTATTTTCAAAATTTTTTCACTTCCTGAAAAAAGTCAAATTTGGACTTTATATGCTTTCTGTAATTGGTGATAATTTGGAAAATCCGAAAGACTCGCTAGTTTAGCGACAAAGGTTAAAATAAGTTAAACAAGGTTTAACTCGGTCAAAAACTTTACAACTTTTGTACCACGTCTAAAGCTACACACACCGGCAAAATTAAAGGAACACCTTAAAAATAGGGCATGTTTGATGTCTCGAATCTCCTAAACCAGTTCTCTGATTCGAATGAATTTTTTGGTATGTTGTAGCTTTATTATTTAAGATTATCATTGTAATAATATTCTTGCTACAAAGGTAAATGTCATTTTATACCGGGTGTAGCAATCATAGAATCAGATTCGATAGAATTCGATAGAATCAGAAACAACCAACCGGAGACAAGAGACTTGGCAGGTTACGAAGTGGTCAGACAATTTAATTACTTAGGCTCCGTTATTACTAACAGTGGAGGATGCGAAGACAAGATCCGTAGGCGCATCATAATGGCCAGATCGGCAACAGCCAAACTCACAAAAATATGGAAGAATACTGACATTACAAAAAACACAAAATTACGCCTCGTTCGAGCGTTAATATTTCCTATCGCTACCTACGCTTCAGAGACTTGGACCATCAAAAAAGCAGATTCAAAAAGTAGGTATAATGGCATTTTAAATGTGGGTCTACCGGAGAATGTTGCGCAGACCATGGACCGCACATCGCACAAATAATTCAATATTAGCCGAACTTAACATAAAAACTAGACCCAGCACAACTATCAACCAAAATATACTAAGATATTTTGGACATATAACTAGAAGAAGAGAAGGCATGGAACGAATGATAGTTGACGGCAACGTAGAGGGCAGAAGATTTAGAGGAAGATCTCCATTACGATGGTCGGACCAAATAAGTTACATGACTGGTTACTCGTTCTCCGAAGCAAAACAACACGCACTGGAGAAAGACGATTGGATAGAAATAGTCAAGCGACTTACATGACGCCACTACATCCTTACGAAGGAGAACAGATAGAGGAGGAGGTAGCAATCATACTGTGTTTTTTCGTTCAAGTTCGCAACACCCTGTGAAATATTCGAGCTTACATAAAATATTGAAATTAAAAATTTATTGTAGCCTTAAGCTTTCTTAACATTTTTTTATTCATTTGCTTATGTCGGATAAAAAAAAGTTGGGTACTTTAACAACTAGCCATATTCTTCATCGATACAGGGTGTTTCAAAATAAGTGCGACAAACTTTGAGGCGTAATTCTGCATGAAAAAATAATGACAGTTTACTTGATAAACATATGTCCGCAAATGCTTCGTTTCGGAGATACGGGATGTTGAATTTTTTCTGGCAAACTGATGATTTATTTATTGCTCTAAAACCGGTTGAGATATGCAAATAAAATTTGGTAGGTTTTAAAGGGTGGTTTTGGCATACAATTAAGATATATTACAATTAGATATATCCTGTATGCACGCCAATTTTCTTCCGGTAGCAGGTAGGAACTCCTTTTGGATAGTCCTATCAGGGAAATTGAATCAATCCCTGCCTTCTGCAGATTCCAGGTGTTTCCTGACCCGGGAAACTAGTACCTGCTAAGGGTCCCCTGTGCAGGGTCACGGATGAAGCCCACAACGGCATCCAGGGCGGAGAAGAAGGTCTTCACAACGGTCTGGAGGACGGAGGTGGCAGCCCCCTGGTTTTAGGGCTTGTATAAAATCGAACCTGGAAATCGGCAGCTGGTTTTTCAGTATCTGTATTGAGCGGAAGTCATTTAGGCCAGAACGGTCAATACAGAATAGTACTCGGTGCGGTGGCAACCACTTAAACAGCGTGTACACAGCGGTGTAGAAAGCCAAGGTAATGACTACTACACTATTTTTCCCAGGTTAATCAATATGGCTGAGGAAATAAACGATGGCCCCGAGTACGGGCGCTTCTTAAATGGGGCAGGGGTGCGAAGAATCTCCCGCTTGGCCAAATTTGATATACAGAGAAGTTGTAGAATAGGCACATGGAATGTGCGGAGTTTATATGAACCAGGAAAAACACACAATGCCATAAATGAGATGAAAAGGCTGCAAATATCAATTCTGGGTATCAGTGAAATGCGATGGCCCGGATCTGGCCAATGCCATGTGGATGATCATGAAGTATATTATGCAGGAGAAGAGAGTAATTACCATCGTCATGGTGTAGGATTCATAGTCTCAAACGAGGTTAGAAAATGTGTTAGAGCGGTATGCCAGGTATCTGAACGAGTCATAATGATTCAGTTGAACGCGAAACCCAGAAACATAAATTTAATATAAGTGTATGCACCGACAGCGGAAAGTGAACTGGAAGAACTTGACAAGTTCTACGCCGATGTAAAAACTGTTACCGACCAACTCAAGACTAGAGATCTCACCATTCTGATGGGTGACCTTAATGCTAAGATAGGAAAAGGCAGACAAAGTAATATTATTGGCTGTTATGGACTGGGCGATAGAAATGAAAGGGGAGACTATTTCGCAGATTTTTGCAAAGAACATAATCTATGTATAATGAATACCTTTTTCAAATTACCTAAAAGGAGATTATATACGTGGAAATCTCCAGCAGATATCCCCAATAATATAGTAAGAAACCAAATTGACTACATAACCATCAGTGAGCGTTACAGAAATGCAGTAAAGTCTGTAAAAACCTATCCTGGCGCCGATGTGCCATCTGATCACAATCTATTGTTAGCCGAAATAAAATTAAAACTTAAACGGATAAAACAACAACGATCCTCTAACAAACTGGATACCGATTTTATTAGAAACAACAGTCAGGGGATTTCAAACAATTTAGAGAGCAATTTTGAGAATAGCGAACAACAAGAATCCATCGAGGATCATTGGAACCAAATCAAAACGATTATAAGCAACTCAACTCCAAACTTCAAAGAGAAAAATCAAAAGAAGCAACAGTGGATGAACGATGAGATTTTGAATTTGATGGAAAAAAGACGCAAATTTAAGAATCAAAACATCGAAATGTATAAACGCATTAATAAAGAGATAAGGACTAAAATACGAGCGGCAAAAGAAACATACTTTGAAAAAAAAAATATTTAGAAATTGAAGAGTTGCAGAGAAAACATGATTCATTTAATATGTATAAAAAAATAAAAGAACTCACCGGTCAGAACAAAAAACATGCAAATAACATCGTTGATAGAGACGGAAAACTGATTATCACTGATTTGGATAAAATAGACAGATGGAAAGAATACATTGAGGAACTGTTTAATGATGAAAGGCCCGAGCTTGAAATTAACGAAGTAGTTACAGGACCTGACATAACTATGGACGAAATTGAACAAGCAATAAGATTAGCAAAGACCAGAAAAGCGACGGGACCAGACGAAATACCGAATGAAATATTAAAGCTATTCGAAAATTCAGGTAAAAGATCTCTCCTTCATCTTTTTAATAAAGTTTATCAAACTGGCTATATACCAACGGATTGGCTGCTGTCGACTTTTGTGACGATACCTAAAAAAGCAAACGCGAAAAGATGTAGTGACTACCGAACCATTAGCTTGATGAGTCATGTTTTAAAGATATTTCTACGAATTTTGCACTCTAGGATGTACCAAAAAATATAGAAGAACAGCTTGGTGATACACAGTTTGGATTCCGCAATAACCTTGGGACCAGAGAAGCACTGTTTAGTATTCAGGTTATGGTACAGAGATGCAGAGATGTCGGACATCCGGTTTATATGTGTTTCATTGACTTTGAGAAGGCCTTTGAGCGGGTAAAACATACTGAAATGATTGCTATTCTTCAGAAAGTGGGTATTGATGATAAAGACCTACGCATTATCAAAAATCTTTACTGGCATCAACGTGCAAACATCAGGATTGGCTGGGACACGTCTGAAGAACTTCAAATACGAAGAGGAGTAAGGCAGGGCTGCATTTTGTCCCCACTAATATTTAACATCTATTCTGAGTTTGTTTTCAATAAAGCAGTGGATAATGCTCAATGTGGTATCAAAATGAATGGCGTCAATATTAATAATTTGAGATATGCGGATGACACGGTGTTAATTGCGAGCAATTATGAAGAACTTTAACATCTGATTAATAGGATTACCACAACGTGTGATGAATATGGACTCAAGCTAAACACCGCAAAGACCAAGGTGATGGTTGTCAGTAAGACGCCAATACAACCGGAAGTAGTAACAGCTTATGGTGAACAATTAGAGAGAACTAACAGTATCACCTAGCTGGGTTGTAATCTAAATGAGAACTGGGACATGAGCAAAGAAATTAGAATACGTATAGAGAAGGCCAGAGCTGCATTCTTTAAGATAAAGAAACTTTTATGTGGAAACAACATTACTTTGAATCTTAAAATTAGATTAGTGAGATGTTATGTGTTCTCTACTCTTTTGTACGGTGTCGAAGGTTGGACTTTAACAGATACTCTTCTCAAGAAATTGGAAGCCTTTGAAATTTGAGTATACCGAAGAATCCTACGAATAAGTTGGGTGGATAGAGTTCGTAACGAAGTTGTTTTGCACCGGATGGGAAAAGTCACAGAAGTCGTCAGAACAGTTAAAAATCGAAAACTTGAATATTTTGGCCATGTTATGCGACACCCAGAGAGATATAATATACTCCATTTAATAATACAGGGCAAGGTAGACGGAAGAAGAGGGCCAGGTCGAAGAAGAACGTCATGGCTTAAAAACCTGAGAGAATGGTATAACAGATCCTCCGCATCCCTTTTCCGAGCTGCCGTTAACAAAATTGCTATAGCCAATTTGATAGCCAACGTTCGATAATCGAGCACGGCACATGAAGAAGAAGTATGTCAAAAAATCCGAAATAACTACCTCTTAAAACCCGCCAAATTTCATTTGCATATCTCAACCTTTTTTAGAGCAATAAATAATCCGTGAGTTTGCAAGAAAAAATTCAACATCCCGTGTCTGGGAAACGAAGCATTTGCGGATACATGTTTACAAAATAAACTGTCATTATTTTTATGCATAATTACCCTTTAACGTTTGTCACACTAATTCACATAATCACAGGGTGATTATAATCACCCTGTATTGATGAAGAACGTGGCTGGTTGTTAAAGTACCTAACATTTTATTATCCAACATAAACAAATGAATCAGAAAAGAAAATGTTAAGAAAGCTTAACACTACAATAAAGTTTTAGTTTCAATATTTTATAATATAAGCTAGAGTATTCCACGAACTTGAACGAAAAAACACAGTATGATTGTTACACCCGGTATAAAATGGCATTTAAATGTATAGCAACAATATTATTACATCGATTTTCTTAAATTATAATGCTATCACATACCAAAAAATCATTCAAATCGGACAACTGGTTTAGGAGATTCGAGACATCAAACATGTCCAATTTTTAAGGTGTTCCTTTAATTTTGCCGGTGTGTGTATATTATAACCAAACACTCAGTTTCACAAAAAAGTGCAATGTTTAGGTGGGTATGTTTTTGACCAAAAACATACAAGAACCTTATGAAAGCGTCGCACGGGCCCATATCGCACCTTTGATCTTTACCGACTCTCGATGGATCCCAGGATACCACACACCAGCACAGGCATGTCTGTGCTTGTGCTACCAAGAACGAGACACTTCCCACGGTGTGTGATGCGAACTGGTCCGCGTTCGTCCGCGATATTGCAGATAGTGGGAAGCCAGCGTAACACGGAGGTATTGCGATAAATGGACAAAGAATACGAAATGATAAACACAACAAAAATGAAAGTTACAATATCTAGGACACGTATAGCGGACTGATAATACAGGGAAAGAGGGAAACATAAGAGGAGGAAGTAGCACCGGAAGAAGGAGAGGTTGAAGAATTTAAGGGACTGGTTTAATGCAGTTCTACGAAACTCTACAGAGCAGCGGTAGATTGACTAGAGGTAGTGATGATGATATTCAACCTCCGATTGGGAAAAGGGAAAAGGCACTTAAAGAAGAAGAATATACTAAGGAAACAAAGGCCTAGAAGAACTTATTCACCTGTTTATATTAGGCTCTATTAGAATTAGAACTCCAGAAATAAATTTAGCTTGAATTTAATTCCCAGACCGCATACCCAAAATTTTAACCCTATTCAGTGTTATACAACGGTCTTATACAGGGTGTTTCAAAAAAAGGTAACCCCGTCTCTAGGGTAGGTAAAAAACTGAAAAATAATTGGGGTTTGCTTAGTAAAAAATTTTTGTAACGCCATCCGTTTTAAAGATACAGGGCGTTGAAGAAAAAAAATTTACGCATTTTTGAAAATTGAAAAATTGAAACAAGGTTTAAAAACTCTAATTATTGTTGATTTATCGTCATAACAATCAATAAATGTCATATTTCCATGGCACACTTGGAGAAAATAGAGGTATACCTATTAGAACTTTATCATTATCATTACTACCAGCATCAATTATTACTTCATAATTTTCAAATCAAAATATTCCGAAAACGGTACACAGTGTCGAGTTTTACCAAGAGTACCTTTTTCGTGTAAAACTGAATGATGTTTAAGTTTACTTGAAATTTTGATTAATAAGTATACTCCTAAAAAAGTTATATTGACTAATACTTAGTACGATCCGTGTAACTAGCGCCCTCTATGAGAATCAGATATAAAAACAAATTCATGGGATGTATCAGCTTCCAAAACATATTCGTATAAAATTTCATTACAATGTTGCCAGTAGTTTCGGCAAAATCGTAAAAAATACGTAAAATTTTTTTTCTTCAACGCCCTGTATCCTGAAAACGGATGGCGTTACAAAAATTTTTTACTAAGCAAACCCCAATTATTTTTCAGTTTTTTACCTACCCTAGAGACGAGGTTACCTTTTTTTGAAACACCCTGTATATATATTTTTAATATTCGGACCTGATAGATTGGAGATGACTCTTCTCAAAATAAAAAAGATAAATTTGTAACCGTTGGTAATAAATCATCAGAATGGCAAAAAAAGTTCACCTAGAAAGCATAGAAGACGCGTTTTTACTACTATTGAAACTTTAGATTGCTTCCAGTAATAATTAACAGTTTAAATTACTCATCAATATACATCTACACTAATTTGTTTAGCGAGAAATTATAGCTGAATCCATAATTAATGTAGAAGAGTCAATAATTTATTAAAAACGTAATGAAGCAAATAAATAAAGAAATGGCTTATTGCATCGAGGCACTAATATTATAATTTATAGGTAGTAAATAAGTGGTGAAAATTAATAGCCTCCATCACGGAACTATAGTTTAACTTCGAGTTCACCAAATTCTAGTTTCTCGTCGGACGCCGCGCCGTTTGTGCTGCCTCTAACTAGTCGAAATTATAGTAATAGCGTGATTTACTGTTCGAAATCAATTAAATGTATAATTATTAATATTAAGTTTCATACAGGAGAAAGGCAGGACGGATATTCATCAATTAAAGTTTATATTAGGTGAATATAATATTCAACAACAATAAAAAAACGCTAAACGCGTTAAAAATTAGTGGCGCACACTATATATTCCGGTTACAAAAGAGCTAAATATGATATTAGATACCTAAAGTGATGCAAAAATGTATTTTCATTTTGATAGAAAATAAAACTACTTATAATTAACTATTATAAATACAATATTTTGACAACGACACCCGATTTGGGCGTCGAAAAGTTAATAAATTTTCCCTTCTGGATATTCAATTTGAACTGTAACATATATACAGTGTTGACATATTCTAATATTTGCCTTAACAATAATTGACCCAGATTAGGTCATGAACTGGCAATAGAGACAGGTACCGTTTCTCAAAAAATCGCTGTCGTGCAATGAACCGAACTAACCTCAATTTTTCATTGAAAGATCCACCAACTAGATATATAATTATATAATTTACCAATAAAGAAATGCCGATTCATTGATTTTTTAAAGCTTAGACTACCTGTTAAAAATCTATTATAAGTCTTCGCTACCTAAGTAGTTAGATACGTCGAGGTATTTATTCTATTCAAATGCGCGTTCTTTGTGTTCGTTTGTATTTTTTAAATTGAAAGTTGACAGGAATAAATGGTTATGTATGGTTATTATTTTGCAAAATAATACGCCAAGAGTTCATACAAAATTATTTTAATTTGGGATCTTGTAACTTTTGTTAACATTACTATTTCTTATTTTTATATTGACATCCGTTAGAGAAAATTATTGTTTTTATTCTTCTTCTTCACAATTCGGTATATTTTACATTTTTGTTTCTCAGTCTTCGGTCCGTAACTTGTCTTGTGTACCTAATTTTACTTTTACCAGAGGTACACATTTTACCAGAACTTTAAGATTTTTTAAAAAGTTTAAACAAAATAGCTGTTTTGTGTTACACTTTATGTTAAAAATAAAAACAGATTCGGAAAGTGGGAAAAATTCCATAGTAACGTATGGATTTAACATTTTTTTACGTTAATTTTAAACAAAAATTTTTTAAAAAATATATATTGTTTAAACAATTTAATAATTCATAAACAAATAGTGCACTAGAATTTTTTAGGACCATTCATATAAAAAAAGAATTATCTCAATATCTGCCATAGTTTTTGCGTCATTTTGTTTAAACTTTTGCATTGGAATTTAGATATGCCCAGAATCACAATATATTCTCCAATACTATTAAAACCTGATATTTTTTCAATATTAGATATTAAAAGCTTCCTTATTCTATATTTCATATCACCTGGTGTTGTTGGAAGCTTCTGGTAGAGGGTACACAAAGTTTTTTATATAGCCTCACATGAAAAAATCAATTTTTGGCAATTTCGGTGATCAGGGTGACCAATCAGTTGGTTCTTTCTCCTTTGCCTATTCACATCACAGGAAAGTTGTTATTAATTTATTAGATGATTGTGAATAAGAGAATTTTGACGAACTGGAGTACCGTCGTTTAAAAACCACATTCTTTGCCGAATATTAAGCAGAACAATTAGCAGTACCTAATAATGGCAAATGATTATTCATAAATTCCAGATATATATATATATATATATATATATATATATATATATATATATATATATATATATATATATATCATAAAGGAGTACGACCGTCAATTCCAATATAACAAAGGAGCACTCGTAAGTGTAGGGTTTTATCGGTCAAGTGGGTGAAAAAAGAGACAAAGAATTCAGCTACTTCATTTATTTATTGAAGACGTTTCGTCTACTGCTCAGTAGACATCATCAGTTCATCTACAAAAAGAGTGGTATAAGAGACAACATCCAAAAGAGAGGTAAACAAGCACTAGCGTTACCTTAAAAAGACATGTAGCAAACGATAAGATGTACATAGTAAAAAAACCTTATCCATGAACCAACGTAATGTAAAAGTATATAACATTTAAGTGTATAGTTAATATTTAAAAAACTTTAGTACAGCCAAAGACAAGACCATGTGGTAACAGTCATATATAAAAAACAAGTGGAAAAAAGCCGGCTTGCTTTTTTTGAAGTCAAGAATGAACCAAGAAAAAACCAGATTCACTTCCAAAAACTTAGTAGTATTTAAGCATACTTCATTTTAACTTTAGGTAACATCATTAAATGAGTAGAATGCTAATATGCAACTTTAAAAATTTAAGGTCAAATAGTTACCAGCAGGTCATCCTAGCCCAACCGACACACAAAAGAAAATGGAGTTTGAATTATCAGGTGTAAACTGACATCTCGCCAAGAGGCAGGCAACCTTTAAAAAATTATAACAAAGAGTGACTGACAACTGCAGTGCAGCGCGGTAAAATTTAAATTGATGTAATTAAAACAGTTATAAAAGTGTTTAAAAAGTGAAAGTAATGTCAAGAAGTAATCAAGGGATGTACCTTATACCTCGTAGACAAGAATCACAGTTTATTTTAAACAAGTGAGGGCACTTCACACAATTATATGGAAAAGTGCCTACGTTAGTACTGGTAATCCAGTTAACTAACTAATATATAAGATAGTACAATAGTATAACTCCCATATTGGAGTTATACTATTGTACTATCTTATATATTAGTTAGTTAACTGGATTACCAGTACTAACGTAGGCACTTTTCCATATAATTGTGTGAAGTGCCCTCACTTGTTTAAAATAAACTGTGATTCTTGTCTACGAGGTATAAGGTACATCCCTTGATTACTTCTTGACATTACTTTCACTTTTTAAACACTTTTATAACTGTTTTAATTACATCAATTTAAATTTTACCGCGCTGCACTGCAGTTGTCAGTCACTCTTTGTTATAATTTTTTAAAGGTTGCCTGCCTCTTGGCGAGATGTCAGTTTACACCTGATAATTCAAACTCCATTTTCTTTTGTGTGTCGGTTGGGCTAGGATGACCTGCTGGTAACTATTTGACCTTAAATTTTTAAAGTTGCATATTAGCATTCTACTCATTTAATGATGTTACCTAAAGTTAAAATGAAGTATGCTTAAATACTACTAAGTTTTTGGAAGTGAATCTGGTTTTTTCTTGGTTCATTCTTGACTTCAAAAAAAGCAAGCCGGCTTTTTTCCACTTGTTTTTTATATATGACTGTTACCACATGGTCTTGTCTTTGGCTGTACTAAAGTTTTTTAAATATTAACTATACACTTAAATGTTATATACTTTTACATTACGTTGGTTCATGGATAAGGTTTTTTTACTATGTACATCTTATCGTTTGCTACATGTCTTTTTAAGGTAACGCTAGTGCTTGTTTACCTCTCTTTTGGATGTTGTCTCTTATACCACTCTTTTTGTAGATGAACTGATGATGTCTACTGAGCAGTAGACGAAACGTCTTCAATAAATAGATGAAGTAGCTGAATTCTTTGTCTCTTTTTTCACCCACTTGACCGATAAAACCCTACACTTACGAGTGCTCCTTTGTTATATATATATATATATATATATATATATATTGTTGTGATCTTGATTATTGATATGAGATGATAATTTTATATGTCATTTAATTTAATCAATGCATTACTAATAATCTAATTAATTTACCAGATCACATATCAATATGTTTTCAATCTCAGGGCTTTTTATAAAATTAATTACTTACATACGTGGCTTCTAAGTATTTCTTAATGGTTCCTAATCGGGATAGGAAAGAAAAGAGTAAAATAATAACACATATGGGTTACAATTGTAATCAAAATATTGTTTATTTTATTCAAATGGCAATCACTGCTTAATATTTGCTATATCTTATTATTCTTAAACATAACATTTACACATGGGAATCTTATTTTCTTTTGATTTCCAATTGAAAGTTTTTATTAACATTTAACTATTATAATTTATTAGCAACAATTCTATTTAAGTTTGATGAAGCTTTTCTGATATTATTGATTATGTTTCTTCAATTTTAAATGTGGTATTTACTACGAAAAACCCATACATTCATGTCCAAAAAAATGAGACTGACCTTTTTCTGGTGCACTGAGAAAGTCTTCACACAAGACCCGTTTCCTGCTATCCTTGGCTGCAATCAAAACCTCGTCCTGGCTTCCAGTAATGTTCTCCTCTGAAACTAGCTCGTATAGCTCTCGTTTCCTGCTTCTGTCGTGATGCTGTCTTCTACCTTTTTCGAAACTGCAATCAGCTACCGGGAACTCTTGGCTCAAGGAGGTTCTTTTACTCTCAACCTGGCCTACCTCTCGTTCTACGATAGATACTCCACACTCACGGAACTACACAGGCTTTCTCACTCTCCGTACACTACCGTCTACTACTCGACTTCACTTCTCGACAGCTCAAAACATTCTGATCTCTATTTGTCATTCATTCCCCTAGTTTCTAAATATCCCTTCCAGATTCACAAATCAAACTTCCACCACCAATTCTCATTCGCAGTATTCCTCAAAACCAATTTTTAAACTTTCTAAATATGCTTAATGGATTTCAAAGAAAATAGTTAATTCCCATTCTAAAATTACTTTCTACTATATACAAATTTTAATGACCTATTCTCTATTTCCACTTAGTCTTATTTAGCATCGGCTAATGACCGATCCTTCCGCGAACAAACGATAATGACCTATTAACGATTTCACTTGAGTCTTATTTAATCACTTCTTAAAATTAAATATAACAATTTGTTGTATACAGGTTGTTCTAAATTTATATGCCCGTGGTTGAGAAAATTGAAAATATTTTATATTAAATTGAATTTTGTCTATAATTATCAAATTTTAATTTTCATATCAAATAGAAATATAACAATATATATATATATATATAGGTAGCAACATTCACACGGATTCAAAAAAATTTGGGCCAATCACATAGTCCCCAAAAATACCACTCCAAACACTTATAAATCATCAAGTTTGACTATGACTGATGATAAGGTATGGATTGCTTGATGTATAATAATGAAAATGATAAACATTCTCTGTTCCATTTTTGTGAAATATTGCTTCATCTCCAAAAAGCATTTAATCGAAAAAAAAAATGGGTCGCTATGTACTTCCTGCTCACTGCTCAGATCATTGACAAAAAGCTAATCTGCGATAATAATCATCGACTATCAATTCTTAATGCAACTGTATGCGGTGTGGATGTATTTTATGTTCACGGAGGATTTTGCCGCCTAAGTTTGACTAAAGTCATCAAGTTGACGAGAAATTTCACGAGTGCTGATCGCTGATGTGGTGATACTCAGCAGTAGCTAACAGTTATTATATTCCTTTTCTATCATTATAACAGGTTTAGACCGGGAGATATACAGAAGTTCAGCCACGATTTTCTAAGTCCTGCCGTTTGCAATAGTGGAAGGGTAGACGAGGTACTTACAATTTGTGGAAATATCCACAAATTTCCTGTGACATTTTCCTGTAAAAATTAGATTTTTCCAAAAAATAAAAATTGGGTTTTGCGATGAATTTCTGAGTCCTGCTGAGACCAGTTTTCGTTTTCCTAAATAGTTTTTCTAAATAGTTTTTTTTTATTTTTTTTTTCAAATTTAAAAACCGAAACATTTTTCAAATCGATTTTTCTAGAACACGGCGTATCCTACCGACTTAAACCAAGAGTACCTTTTAGTACAAGAATAGGTACCCCATAGTTTAATAATCCAGTGTCAAAAATGCTTAAAAGTTAGACACAGAAAAGTTATGGGATAAATTATCCGTTTCCCTACCCAAAACGGACGCCTATGACCGGTACTAAAAATTGACAAATGATGGAATCGATTTACAACTCTGGAAGATAAATAGGTGTACCAGTTTTCCTTTTTCTAAATAGAAGTGTTCTGGAGCTATTAAAAAAAACTAATTAGAAAACGCCATCTTTAAAGAGCTCTAGCTTCCTTGGGAAGCATTTTCGGACAAGGTGAATTGAGTTAAATTTTCTTAAAATTATCTGAGGAATCTCCAGGCTTCGACTGTTAGAAGAGTTTCTGGACACTCTGTATAATAGGTACAATCCCTGCTATAACCAATTAATTGTAAAATTATTTATTTTCTTCCTATTACTTTTATTACGTTTCCTTAGATACAAATAATATGATCTAATCGCTTAAAATAAATATGTTACAGTTTGGTATTAGATTGGAAAGGTGTGTAAAAATCAGAGACGTTACTCAGGAAAATAATATTTAGTGGGTACCGTACGATTCTTTTAACGATATAAAAATAAATTTTTATGTATTAAATATCTTTGCGGTTATCCTGCCACGTTGTAAACGGTTTTAGATTAGTGTTTTTTAAGCATACCTGACATGGCATGACTCATAAAATTGTGGTGATATGAATATAACAACCTGCAATAATTTTACTGACTTAAAATTTTATTTTATATACGAAATAACTACACAACCATCCTGCCTCTTTGTAAATAGCTTTATATTAACATTCTTGAGGTATGTCCGAAATGGCATGACTCAGAAAATCGTGTAACTTTCCACGAATTTCCTTACACATTTTTTAACTATGTTTAGTAAAAAAGGTGTAACTAAACTAAACATCCTGCCATTTTGAATAATGTCTACCTAAATAATTTATTTTATAATAAAATTTATTTTATGACTAAGAAAATTAGTCCAGGAACCGAAGCATTTCACCTCGCAATTTTTACAGAATGGATCGATTTGCTTGAAAATTTGAGAATAAGTAGCGGATAGTTCAAGGATCAAAATCTATATGATGCCGAAAGGCGCTTTTACCATGGGGTCGGTTGCCACCCCATCTTAAAGGTGGAAATTTTTTATTATATTTTGACAGCAAAAGTTGATAAAAACATTCATTCTAAGCAAAAAATGTTCTATACATTTTTTTTATAAAATTAATACTTTTCGATTTATTCGCTATCGAAAGTGTTAGTTTTATGTAGAAAAAATCAATGTTTTTCGATATATACTCATTTACCAATCACTCAATTTTTGCCGTAGAAAAAATTTTTTCAAACCAAGTTCTTGGGAATTAAATAACCTACAATTTCATATTAAAACATTTTTTCGTATATCTGATGCTAATCTTTCTATTTTGAAGAAAATGGCATTTTTTACCAAACTACAAAAAGTCGTTATTCGCTTTTAACTCTAGTTTTTTAAAAACTAATCATTCTAAGCCAGTCAAACTTTTAACATCTATTAATAATACATAAATAAAGAAGAATTAATAAGGCCAATGACTAAACGCAAAGCTAACTTATATTATTATGCTTCCAATTAGATTTTTTTTTTGTTTTGAAAAAAATATATTGATTTTTTAACCGTAACCTTTTTAATTTTTATCTTAGAAAGTTTGTTAAAAAATAATTTGGTAGGTTTTTACAAGATCTATAAGACTGTTAATACCAAATCCTTTTAAAATCCTCAGTCGCAAAAAGTGGTAACTTTGAAAGGGTTGGTAAAGGTGATTTTTGCATGTTATTACAAGTTTTAATTGTCAATGGCTCACTCAATTTTTACCGTAGAGAAAATTTTTGCAAACTAAATTCTTAGCAATTAAATAAGCTACAATTTTTGTATTAAATATTTTTTTGTATCTCTGATGATAATCTTTCTATTCTGAAGAAAAGGGAATTTTTTACCAAACTTCAAAAATTCGATATTTGCTTTTGACTCCATTTTTTTTAAAACTAATCATTCTAAACCAGTTAAACTTCTAGAACCTATTAATAATACATAAGTAAAGAAGACAAAATAAGGTCAATGACTAATTTTAATCAGGGTGGTGATTATGGGTTTGCTTTCGATCACTTTTTCGCTGAAAAATATAGGGTCTGACATTCATTTCATTATAAGCCACCTAATTTTTGAGCTAAAGACTTTTTTTTATTTTTGAAGATAGATATTTTTAAATACTTCAAATTAGTTTAAAAAAGTGATCCTCGAAAAATGCATAGTTTTCCCGTCTTTTGACTTTGAAACTACAGTATTTAGCATTTGCCGAAGAAGACATAACATATAATAAAGTATAGCTCGATTACTATTGGTCTTAAGGAAAATTTAAAAACACGGTTTTGTTGATTTTTTCAATAGGTACATTTTTTTAAGCAAAGTGGTTTTGATAAAACAAAAACTTTTTGAGTTATTTGCAGAAAACTGATTAAAAACATTAATTTTTTTAATATAAAACTAACACTTTCGATAGCGAATAAATAGAAAACTATTAATTTTATCAAAAAAATGTATAAAACATTTTTTGCTTAGAATGAATGTTTTTACCAACTTTTGCGGTCAAAATATAATAAAAAATTTTTACCCCTGACATAGGGTGGCAACCACCCCCATGGTAAAAGCGCCTTTTGGCATCATATAGATTATAGATTTTGATCCTTGGACTATCCACTACTTATTCTCAAATTTTCAAGCAAATCGATCCATTCTGTAAAAATTGCGAGGTTTTGTCCTATTTTAAGCTTCATTACTTGGACTAAATCACGGAACCAGGGTGAAAATTTTCCACAGAATTTTCCAAGAGACAAGTGCAGTTAAACATTAAGAGACGTCATGCCAACATTTTTTCAATCATTTTCAAATAATTATGTTTAATTTATTAAGTTGGCAGGACTCAGAAAATTATGAAAATTTCATTATTTTCATTACATGTTTGTATATCCATATATAGTATTTTTACTACAAAAACGTTATTACGTAGGTCAAAATTTTTGACGTAAGAGAACTGTCAAAACATTAGAATGTGACTTTTCATTATTGCCATGTTTATTATATACAGGGTGTCCAGAAACTCTACCGACAAACGAAGACAGGAGATTCCTCAGATAATTTTAAGACAATTTAACCCAATTCACCTAGTCCGAAAATGCTTCTTTTGGGAGCTAGAGCTCTTTGAAGATGGCGTCATGAAATTAGTTTTTCTTAAATACCTCCAGAACGCTTCTATTTAGAAAAACGAAAATTGGTATGCTTATGTACTTTTCAGAGTGGAATCGATTCCATCCATTGCAAATTTCTAGTACCGGTCATAGGCGTGCGTTTTGGGTAGAGCAACGGCTATTTTATCGCATAACTTTATTGTCCTTAACTTGTATGCATTTTTGACACCGGATTATTAAATTGTGAAGTATTCTAGTACTAAAAGGTACTCTTGATTTAAGTCGGTAAGACACACCGTTTTCTAGGAAAATAGATTTAAAAGTTTTTCGTTTTTGGAATTTGAAAAAAAATTGAAAGAACTCTTCAACAAAAAACGAAGTATTTTACCAACATAAAGTAAGAGTAACTTTTAGTACTCGAATACCTCATAATTTAATAATCTAGTGTAAAAAATGCTCAAAAGTTCAAGACAAAAAGTTATGCTATAAAATAACTGTTGACCTACCCAAAACGGACGCCTATGACCAGTACTAGAAATTCGCAATTAATGAAATCGATTTATCTCTGGAATATAAATAAATCTACCAGTTTTCGTCTTTCTAAACAGTTTTTTTTTTTAATTTATTTTTTTAATTCAAAAAGCGAAAAGTTTTCAAATCGATTTTTCTAGAAAACGGTGTGTCCTACCGATTTAAAACAAGAGTACCTTTTAGTACTAAAATACTTCCCAATTTAATAATCCAGTATCAGAAATGCATAGAAGTTAAAGAAAAAAAATATGCGATAAAATAACCGTTGCCCTACCCAAAACGAACGCCTATGATCGGTACTAGAAATATGCAATGGATGGATTAGATTTATATCCTGAAGATAAATACGCGTACCAATTTTGGTTTTTCTAAATAGAAGCGTTCTGGAGGTATTTAAGAAAAACTAATTACAAGACGCCATCTTCAAAGAGCTCTAGCTCCCTTAGGAAGCATTTTCGGACTAAGTGAATTGGGTTAAATTATCTTAAAATTATCTGAAGAATCTCCTGTCTTCGTTTGTCGGTAGAGTTTCTGGACACCCTGTATAATATGGTAATAATGAAAAGCCACATTCTAATGTTTTGACAGTTCTCCTACGTCAAAAATTTTGACCACGTAATAACGTTTTTGTAGTAAAAATACTATACTTCCTTAGTCCTCTTGCAACCCTCCTGCCCAAAAAATTTTCTTCATAAAATTGATTGTACCCTGTCATTCTATGGATATGGCAGGACTCAGAAATTCATCGCAACTCCCCATTTTTTTCCTCATGGAAAATCTAATTTTAACAGGAAAATGCCACAGGTAACCCGTGGATTTTTCCATAAATTGTAAGTACCTTTTCTAACCTTCCAGTATTGCAAAGGGCAGGACTTAGAAAATCGTGGTTGAAGTTCTGTTAATATCTCCCGGTTTAGTTTGCTTCTCTTATTTTTTCCAATGGAACTGACCCAATGCGAACAAAACGATTCACTAATTTTTCAAAAGTTACCTAAGTACTCCGTTCCAGCGTTCAGGATATCGCTGTTGATATATTTATTCTGAATGCAAATAAATGTTCTCTCGAATTTTCTTCTAATATTCAGATCACGTCTGATAATTATTTTACAGAAAAACTCATTTTTAAAATTAAAGACAAGTCACACTAACCAGTTAAAAAGATAGTACCTACATAATAAGGAAACTGTCATTTTGTCAAAGCCTACTGTTTTACCGTTGTTAACTCAAGTGGACTTTTACTTATTAATTGCTCGTAATAATCGACAGTTATGAATGTTTTACTAAAGAATACTGTTGCTACAACATTAATCTAAAGACTGTTGCATTTATTGCAGATTGTTTTGATTTATGTTCTGTATTAGTTATTTATTGAATAAGAATAATTTTGTTATATTATTACACAAGACTAAGCTATTTCTTATAAATTGTAATATTCTTGTTGACGGAAGGGATATTGACCAGACTACATCTTATAAGTGTTTTCGACATGAAATTCAGTTGGACAGATTTAACCACACATGTGAGCTCCAACGTCGCATAGTATTAGCTAGTGTTGCCCAAATGCAAGACCAAAACGAGACTTAGACAGTCTTGGTCTTGGTCTTGCAACAGTACACCTGGTCTTGGTCTTGGTATGTCGCTCCAGGTCTTGGTCTTGCAGCAAGAGTCTTGTAAGTCTGGCAGTTGCCTATTAGCCTATATATCTTAGAACAACGTAACAGAGTAGGTAAATTTTAAGCTTGAATTATTTATTCGTTAAAAATATCGCTGTAATAATATTGTACTACAGTCTGATATTTTCTTAACATTCTGTTTTTTTATTCATTCGCTTGGATAACAACAAAGTTAGGTATTTTAATAACTAGCCATGTTTTTCATCAATACAGGCTGTTTTGAAATAAGCACGACAAATTTTAAGGGGTAACTCGTAAACAAACCGGTTACACGTATGCGCGCCATTGGTGAATATTAAAATCTTAATTGTATGTAAAAAATGCGTAATAACTACCTCTTAAAACCTACCAAATTTCATTCGCATATCTCAACCGGTTTTAGAGCAATAAATAAATCGTCAGTTTGTAAAAACAATTTTAACATTCTCTATTTCGGAAACAAAACATTTGCGAACTTACGTTTAAAAGCAAACTGTCATTACTTTTTCGTGCAGAGTAATTACCCATTAAAGTTTGCCATACTTATTTAAAAACACCCTGTATTGGTGAAAAACATGGCTAGCTAAAGAAGTACGTACATACTAAAAACTTTTCATTCTCCAACATAACCGAATGAATCAAAACACAAAATGCTAAGAAAATGTGAGGCTATAGTTGGGTTTTAATTTTAATATTTTATACGCTAGAATATTCCATAGGGTGATGCGAACTTTGAGAAAAAAAAACACAGTTTGATTGGTACACTTGGTATACAATGACAATTTACCTGCCTAGCAATTGTATTATTACAGCGATATTGTGAAAGAATAAGGCTATAACATATTAAAAAAATCACTTCAATCGGACAACAGGTTTAGAAATATCAAGACATAAAAAATGACCCGTTTTTAAGGTGGTGCTATAAATGTGCTTTTGTCTTGCATACATTTCACTGTAATATTTCTTTGTTCAATGCCTCGGTAGACAGCGGAGCAGCACACGACAGAGACAGATGGAAAGAGCTGAGGGAGACCTATGTCCAGTAGTGGACGAATACAGGTTCATGATGATGATAATGAACTTATTTCTACTTATAAATATTGAAGGTATTCCTGAAATTTGAAGATAACTAAAACATCATGGAAATAAGCTATAAGTGAGTAGGGTCATTCCAAAGTAGGGATGGACACAAGCTCGAGCTTAGCTCGGCTCGGCTCGAGGCTCGGCTCGTTTGACGAGCCGAGCTTCGAGCTCAAGCCTGTTTGTATCTTGCGAGCCGAGCTTCGAGCCGAGCCAAATTTTTTTCGAGCCGAGCCGAGCTGAATTGGAAATGAGCCGAGCTTTCCTTAACGAGCTTGTCAATATTTTAGCTAATACTCTAATATTTTTTCTATTTATTTTTGATACCACTGATACTTTTGTTTGAGAATAAGTAATTTAGACGACAAATATGTATTTGCAATATACAGTGTGTCCGTAATGTATTAAATAAATGGGATATTTCCTGAACTAAAAGTCTTTTGAAAAAAATCTAAAACACGTCGATTTTTAATTTTAATGATCTACATTTTACAACCAAATTTAATTACACAGAGTGATACACATAAAGGTGATGACGCCATCGGATTTTTTGTAAATATAACAGCTTCATACACAATACCTGCAAAAGGTAAATATGTGGGCTAACAATTATCGGACCCTACTTTTCAAAGGTAATTGAAACGAGTCGCATAACATCAGTCTTTAACGGGGTATCTCGCACCTACTTTAATTTATTTATTTCCCAGTAGAATTAATCCTGGAGGTTTTGATGAAAGTTTATGGTTTCAACAGGATATTGCACCTCCACATTATGCTATAGATGTTCCAAGGTACGTAGACGAAATTTTTCCGAACAGGTGGATTGGAAGACGTGGGAGTGTGAAAATTTAAGATAAAGTCATGTATCAATTACTGGATTACTTTCAAATTCTTAGATTAATAATTTGAAATCAATAAAATTTATTTTCATAGCGCATATCTTTGAAATTCTGTCCGTTAAAGTATCATACCTTTTTAACATCAGCTCATTTTTATCGATCTAAAAATGTCACAACGTAGGTACAGAGTGTACATTTACCTCATACATATCAGCTTAATGTATATCACCCTGTATAATCAAATTTTATGGTAGAAGGTAGAACATTAAAATTAAAACTCCACGAATTCCAGATATTTTTAAAAAGGATTAAGGAAGTATCTAATTTATTAGATATTTTACGGACACTCTGTATAAATTCCTTTTTAAATAATATTCTTGCATTTCGATTATCCCTAATATAGTCACTAAATATTTGAATAGGATTTATAAAATGCAGTTATGTACTTCTCATTTTTACTATAGTTACTCGGAAGAGGTAAAAATTTTAATGTAGGTAGAATCCCAATTTTATAATCCTCCATAAACTTAAACTGCCTCTTGTAACCTTCTTAAGAATTTGTTTATCAAAAAGACTAACTTCTAGGAATGCGAATATTTACATTTTACCATAACAAAAAAATAATGTTCATGGGGTAATATAATCTACCCAAAAATTTGAATCTCTATAATAATTTTATTAAAGGAAAGGTACTACTACCTCGTACACCTCCATACTTGAATGGTTTTGGACATAATGATATGAATTTAACAATAGAAATTTACTGTTAATCTGTACAGTTGAATGTTTTATTGTAACTTATTTCTCAGTATAAACTTTGCTAAATCTGTAGGTATTAAGAAAATAATTCCGATTTTAAGAAAACTAGCACGTTTGTATTTTACGGGTAGTAGGAAAGAAATCTAATAGTTATTACAATCTTTTCAGTCTTGAGAAAGAAGTTGAAGTTGCTGTTCGTCCATTTCTGTTTAGGAACCTAATTCCAAATTTTTCGCGTTTTTAAAATGTTTAATTACGATAGTGATGATAGTTTTATGGACACAAATCTTCCTTCTCCAAGTCCAAGTGAAAATAGTGAAGTGTCAACTAAGTCGACTGAAAGCGTTAGCGGCGATTATACTCTTGACGAAACTTCGACATTTCGGAGCAAGTTTACATGCTTTTTTGAGTTTAAAATTATTGACAAAATAAACAAATTAGCGACATGCAAATTATGTAACAAACGAAAAATTAAAAGTGAGTTTTAAGTAAAACTTTCCGTTACAACTACTTTAAAAAGGCACTTATTAAGTAAACATCCAAAGGAATATGGTACTATTTTTCCAAAGCTGTCTCAACCTGGAACTAGCAAAGCTGGACCACTTCATAATTTCTTAACAATTAAGGTCAGAACACATTTTACTATTGTAATGTCAATATTCAAAGTATTAACGCCAATTACTCCGATTATTTATGGATTAGTCTGGTCGTATTAGACTTTACTTTTTATTGTTATTTGTATTATTTATTATCACTACACGAAATCCGGGTGTTATCAAACAATTCATCCACTATCTTGTCATAATACTTAATACAAATATGCCATCTTATTTGAAATTTATATTAAACTATCGTAATATATCTACCTATATAGTTTCTCAGCGATAAAACTATTTTCTTGGCTTCCTTTAAATCGGGTTATTTTAAAAAGACTGACATTATTTCAGGACGAACACTAAAATCATACATTATCATAGTTTTTTAAATAGAAATTAAGACAAACTGTGAAATAAACATTTTTAATTTCTCCTATTTGTTCATTAATCTAAGAAAAAAAATATCTCACTCTTCTTGTCTCCTAACGTTACTATGACAGAGTATGTAGCTATTATGTGAAAAGCATTTAGTGAATTTCTTATTATTTCTTATATTTGACTATTATAAGTAAAAAAATTACTACGAATGTTATATTTTACATTCATTATTATGTTTTTGAGCTCGGCTCGGCTCGGCTCGAACTATTCGAGCCGAGCCGGCACGAGCCACGAGCTCAACCTGCAAGCTCGAAGTTCAAGCCGAGCTTCTATCTCGAGCTCGGCTCGAAATTTCGAGCCGAGCACAAGCTTTTCAAAAGCTCGGCTCGGCTCGGCTCGAGTCCATCCCTATTCCAAAGTGAGTCTTATCCATTTTTTATAAAAATTAAGTTGGCACTGAATATCGCTGTAACATTGATTTGGACATACTATTATAACAAAATACTGTTGCAAATCGCTTCTTGTTCTATATAAAACAAGTCTAAATATTGCGCATCTTTCCAAAATGCGCGTTATCCACGAGCAATGTCATCTCAAAGCGAGCCTTATCCTTTCCAGCCAATGGCTGCCTCCGATTTTTAGCCACGTGATCGTTTTGACGTTTTAACTTGCGTGATTAAGTTAGCTTATTTTACTGTTTATTATTGAAAGAGTGTAAATTCTTTATACTTAATTAGTGAAGTAAAACCCAATTATTGTTCTTACCGACAAAATACGTGTTTAATATTTTAAACTGTTATGGAAGAAGCACCTAAAGAAGTACTAACAGGTTGTGGCAGAAAGAAGGTTTCTAATCCAAAACTGTGGGAAAAAATGCTTAAAAAAATAACAGGTAAAGATGTTTTATTAGTTTACTGTCAAATCTGTGCTATAAATAACTAGTAATTCGATAAAACTGTTTATTCAAGTAGGTATTATTTTTTCTGTATTGCTTATATCAATCGTTTGTTTCAGATATGCGGCAAAGAGAGATTACTGCGAAAGTTATTTTCCAGGACCTGCTGAATTAAGAGTTTAATAACTAAAAAATGTGTTTAAGTGTTTTTGTTTTTTAGCTTATGGGACCATAACATTATTGTTATTTTAGCCAAAATCTGTTTTAGGTATAAGATTATTGTTTCGAATAAAAATATTCGTTCACACTACTTCCTTTGTCTACATTATTGTTATTCCAAAAAGCGTCTTATTCACTGCGTTGTTCCAAAGTGGGTCTTATCCAAATTATATTTAGTTTTTTTGAGCTAATGACGCAAAAACGATTTGAAAAACCTTAACGTATTACTAATGTTATGAATTATTAATGAACCTTAAAAATTTTCATACAAAAAGAACCATCTGATAATTAAAAAATGGTTTTTTCTAATTTTTCAACATTTTTCTCGAAGGGATAAAATTCATTTTGGGATGACCCTACTCAAGTATAGCACAGCTTCATAAACATGAAAGAATGTCGTAAAATTCATAAAAATCGTAATTTTCCTTTGTAGTTCACCCTGTATATGAATATTCGCCAATGAATTCTGTTAAATTTAGTTTGAAAACTAGAACTTAATGTTTACTTTATTATGTAAAATGAATATTGATTTATTTAGTCCTTCTTTGTATACAGTGTGTTTATTTCATACAAATTTCGAAATAAGAATGGTCATAACTCGTTAAATAACCTGTACAGTAGTGTCAAATATCATATTGTAAGATGGGAATTATGAGAGGAATCTAAATATCAGAAAATATACCGGGTGTCCTATTTAAAAAAATGTATTAACTAAAAATAAAACCTTTGCTTCTAATTCTCTTTCTTCTGGACTTATTAATTCCCTCCACTAACATGTCAACTAACTGCGTAGGTACTAAATTTTATTTGGTCTTCTTTTCCAATATATGCTTCAGAATTAAACAGAAAAAAACATATCTCAATTTAAATCAGATCTAGAGTCAGAATTAGATCTAGAGTCCCACAAGGAAGTGTTGGAAAAAACTTAAATTTTGTTATCTATTATACGAGTACATAAAAGATATTTCGAAATTAAGTCAAAATTAAGGCAACCACAATGCAGTTCTTGCAATTCGCAATAACTATGAAGAAGCAGCATAGTTACAAATACAAAACTTCAGGAACCCAATTAACAGCCGAAAAGACAATCAAATTGTGGAGAATAAAATTGAATTAGGTCCCAGTAGGAAACGAATTATGTTCAGATTACACGAAAAATCACAGATTATTTGGGTCACCCTCAAAATGTTAATATTATTTACAAATCGTAAGGCACAGCTCATACTTTTATAATTTCAAATAACAACATGGAATGATTCATAAAAGAACAAGAAAGAAGTAAAGTAAGTATAACATTCATTTTAGATTGTATAAACTATTACTACCTTTAAGAAGAAGCTTTACTTTGTTGGTAATCGGAATACTAATTATATTTTATTATTTCACTTCTTAAAAACCAACGAGTTTATTTTATGAGGCTTTAAAACCACAAACTAAAAACATTTTGGTTTCTGATGAAACGTAATCGATGTCTAGGAAACTTTGTATGGTGGAATCAAATAATTATTTATTCTACTGACCAATGAACTTTAGCTCCTTTGTTTATTGATGTGTAATTGATTAGCTGGGAATGTAAATGTGAAAGTAATATTACTTAGGCGAATGCGAATGATAATGCATAAGTTTGTTTGCATGACTGGAGGGCACTATTAAAATCCCAAAGGTGTTTGGTTTAAAGGAATATAAGAGACATTGTTGCACAGAGTGGTATCGACGTTTGTTTATTATTGCTATAAATTGATTGGATGATGATGATGTCCATGATTATTCTGTGGTTCGATAGTGATAATATACTTTGTATGCCTAATCGGTCGTACTGATATATTTAATGATTATTTCAGTTCGGGGAATTAAAAAGGATCATATGGGCAATATCTTATAAACACAAACATCAAAATGCAATACCTCGTTCAGAATCAACAGAAAATATTTCTTAGATGATAGGAATGTTGATTTTAATCCTAAAACATTAGAATCAGAAGCATAGAACGTCCATACAAGAAAGTCAGAGGAAAAGTAGGTATAAGAGGGAAGCCAACGAGTTCAACATAAATAAAGTAATAAAATAGCGCGATAATTTTAGCCCATTTTGTTGTTCATCATAATAATGTACAGAATTATAAGGAATCTTAAAGCTACAGAAGAGAGTCTAAATACAATAGTTGGATACAGGAACTTGCAACCAGTAAAATCACAGAGTTTCTTACTCTAAGCCAGCGTTTCCCAACCGGTGGGTCGCGGGCAGATTTTAGATGAGTACAGTAGCTGAGTAGCGTACATTATAAATCATAATAGACGAGGGATGGGTCGCGAATATGAAACAACATCAGAAGGTGGGTCGCCAGACATAAAAGGTTGGGAACCACTGCTCTAAGCAAATGATATTGTACTGGTAGCGAGCAATACAAATAAAATGCAAAGGCTGGTGAGTTCACGGATTGAAGATATACTAAAAAACGAAAACGGACATAAATATAAATAAAAGAAAAACTATGATAGTTAATCAAAAGGAAAACCAAACCAATAAGGAGATTAAAATAGAAAAATATTAGAAAAATAATAAGGTCCAAACATCTTGTCAGCATTGTGACTGATACTGATGATGGCAAAATAGATGCGGAAATAACAAATAGACGAAATAAATCTACACGATTATACTACACAATTACCTAATATGTATAACAATGCCAGGACACAAAGATGTGAACATGAAAGTTAAGAGACAAAATCACATTTTTTTAACAATCTGTTCCGTTAAGAACAATCAGTTAAAGTTATGATTTATGACTTTCTTAGGTTATGACAGGTAGGTAAGAATTCCAATGAAAATTTTCCTTTCTAAATTACCAACTAATTTATAGACAGTACTATCTACTAGTAAAATAAATTAACATTTATAATAGTTCTAATTTTTCTAAAATCTATTTGGTAGGTCAGTTGGTTTACAACGCTTCAGTCTGCGAACTTCACTCTCCGTGTTTAATAATTCACTCGCGAAATCATTTGGATGCGCACTAAGTATTTTTTAAAACTTTTCACTATATTTGCTGATTTCTTCTTTTATGCTGGGAACTTTCAGGTCTCTCTCTATTATTGCGTTGGGGACATACCATGGAGCGTTTACTATAGTTCTTAATGCCTTATTTTGAAAACGTTGTATGAGTTCCAAGTTAGAGTTGCTGGCTGAGCCCCATAGCTGTATGCCATAGGTCTATATGGGTTTAAGTATGGCTTTGTATACCACTGATTTATTTTTAGTTGACAGTCTTGAATGTCTGCCCAGGATCCAGTACATTTGTTGAAGTTTGAGTCCAAGTTGCTTTCTTTTGGTGAAGATGTGTTTTCTCCATGTTAGTCTTTTATCTAGATGTATGCCCAGGTATTTGATTGTATCTATGTACTTGTACTAATTGTTTGTTGTTTATGTATACCGGTGGACAGCTCTCTCTTCGCATGTTAAATGTAACGTGGGTCGA
Source organism: Diabrotica virgifera virgifera (assembly GCF_917563875.1). Taxonomy (NCBI): domain Eukaryota; kingdom Metazoa; phylum Arthropoda; class Insecta; order Coleoptera; family Chrysomelidae; genus Diabrotica; species Diabrotica virgifera. The sequence continues at coordinate 88,034,649 of NC_065447.1, read as the reverse complement.
TTTTGCTTCATTAGCTTTTAGTTTCCATTTTTTAACCATTTTCTATTTTATTTAAGTGGGCTTGTAAGTTATGCGAAGCTCTTGGGGGTCTGTGTGAGATGCGATAATACCTGTGTCATCTGCGAATGTTGCGACTGTTGTCAATCTAGTTGTAGGTAGGTCAGCATCAGCAGTAAATGACAGGTATAATAAGGGACGGACAGATAAAAGATGATAGCCAAAAATATAAATGCATGGAAAAATGGGTAAAGAAAGAACTGGAATCCCAATCCGACGATTGAAAGGACAAAATATATGATAAGAAGAAGAACAAGAACACCGTAATCCAAAGCGCCAATAAGATACATGATCTTAGATTGAAATAAAAATAATGAATATACATGTTTCGAATATTTTCCTAGAACGTATAATAACATGCCTGGACTTTCATCAAGAAACGATAGGAGCAGCATCGTTTTCAGGTAGTTTATAAAAAATGTATGAAAAAGTAACACAGGTTCATAGGAACCTAAAGTACATAGTACCTAAAGATAACTATAAAAACACAAACAAAAAACAAGCCAATACAGGTGATACAAATTTAAATAAATTTAGGATTAGCTATACGAGGACTGTTACCAAAAAGAAGAATGTTATCGATTCCAGAAGCTTATTTCCATCAACTATGCTAATTAGTTATATTTCGTGTAAAAAATTTGTTCAATACAATATATAGTCGGATCATTCAACTGAGTTGGCGATGTTGTTTATTTGATTTTTGTTTTTTTTTTCATGAATTCTCTTAGCTTTCATTATTATTTATTGGTATTCCTATTATAATTAGTCGTCTCTTTATATTCGATATATTTTATATAGTCGATTTTTTTTCTAAAAATATGTTTTTGTATTAAAATAATTTTTATTGTGAGCCACTGCAAATTTGCTTAAAATTTTTAAAAAATCCTTTTTTTTTCGTTTAATTAAAATTCACAGATCCAAAAATTTAGATAAAATTTAGCAGGAAAAAATGAAAACAGAATATTAGTTTAAAACAATTTAAGATTTCTACGTGTGTCTTCATTTTTCTATCTTCCTTCTCCCTATTTTTACTTGATTGTTCTAGTTTTGCTTCGCACTACTTTATTTAATTTTCTAATTTTCCTCATTTCTAACATCGACTTGGTGTTTTCAAAAAATATGCTGTAAAGTCTGTATCGGTCAATAAATGTAATGAGAGGTCCCAAAGGTTGCTACAAAATATTAAGAAAGGAAAAATATCAGACAAATACAGACCAGGACGAAGAAGGACTTCAAGGTTGAAGATCTTACGAGATTGGTTTGATTCAAGCTCTATTAAGCGTGACAGGTGACAGCGAATAATATTAAGATAGCTATGATGGTACCTAACCAATGTTCAGAATAAATAGTCCACTTATTTAATTATTTTTTTTTGTTTGACACTTTGGACTATTCAGTAAGGTATTGTATTACCATTTCATTTAGTGTTTTTGCAGTTTTCTTTCATAAAATGCAGGTTCCCAACAAGTTTTTTTTATAAGAGTATTTTATTTTAACATTTTCTCTCTATTTTTCCCCTAAAAATTTTTGTTATGTATGTATTATGTAGTAAGAACACTCTTCTCGATTTTCTTACTCTATTTACTGATTCGACATTTATTTTCTCATTAATAAACATGCTATAATATTCACGCACAGTTAGTGTAATGTTTGTTCTTCGTATATACCCTTATAAAATATAATACATTATAATACAATAACATATAAATTCAAACAAATCCTATTTGTGTCAAAAATACAAATATGTACGTCTTAAATAATATTAGGTCAGATGAATAAATTAATACCAATGTATGTAATTAAAAATAAAGCTAATTCCAGTCAGCAGCGTCTAGCAAGACCTGTGGCTAAAAATAAATTTATTAATAAATCCTGACTTGCTGATAATGCAAAAATTAATTTAATGGAAAAAGGTGAAGAGTTCACTAAAATCTTAATTTATAGACTGAATATTTTAGATAAATCTAATGTTTCGATTCAATTTTTAGAAATGTCACACTTTTGGTATGAATAGTAGACACTGTAAGCATACAAATTTGATGTTATCAGGTGTAACATACTCGAAATAGACAAGGCGGAAACGGCGGGTTCGTTGGGAAAAATATTCCCATGAGATATTTTTGCATAATCACATTCGTGAGACATCCCAGAATAAGGTTCAAGAAGTCGCCCATGAGAAAAGTGGGCCAATTTTTTTTTAACAATTTTTTTTAATCAAATTGAAAAAATCAATATTTTTGGCCCGGACTAATTTTTTTTAGGTTTTTTGGACCATTCTGGACAAAAAAGGACTCTTATAATTTTTGTCTAGAGTTGATATTTTTCGAGTTATAAGCGAGTTAAAATTAGAAAAAAGCGAAAATGGCCATGTTTAAGACTTAATAACTCGGTCAAAAATTATTATTTTGAAAAACAGAAAGTGACTAAATCAAAGTTTAAAGTCGCCGCTACATGATCCTGAAGAAATCTGTGTCATTAATTTACTACTAAGCTGTTATTTTTAATTAATAACAATGAGTGGTTAGATCGTATTGACGCTGCTGTAAATGTGAGTGCGAGTAAGATGCACAATTGGACTGCTGGAATGGCTTCTCTCTCGCACTCAGCATTTACAGCCCCGCACACGTGCATGGCTCTTATTATTATTACTTAAAAATAACAGCTTAGTAATAAAATAATGACAAAAATTTCTTCAGGATCTTGTAGGGGGGGGGGGGGGCTTTAAACTTTGATTTAGTCATATATTGACTTTCATAATAATAACTTTTAACCGAGTTATTAAGCCTTGAAAATGGCCATTTTTCGTTTTTTTCAATTTTAAATTGCTTAAGTCGAAAACGATCAACTTTAGAGAAAAATTATAAGAGAACTTTTTTGTCCAGAATGGTCCAAAAAATTAAAGAAAAAATTGTTCAGGCCAAAAATATTGATTCTTACAATTTGATTAAAAAAAAATTAAAAAAAAAAATTGGCCCACTTTTCACATGGGCGACTTCTTGGACCTTATTCTGGGATGTCTCACGAATGTGATTATGCAAAAAAATCTCATGGGAATATTTTTCCCTTCGAACCCGCCGTTTTCGCCTTGTCTAAAAAGTACGGACACGGACGATCAATGTAAACTCTTTATCTCACTAGAAGCTACGATTTTTTGTAAATAGTAAATATTGTCACGAATTTGTTTATGAAAGAAGATCGTTAACTTTTGGAGATGCATACCATTTTATAGAATCTGGTAAAGACGCTGAATTTTAAAACCATAAAAATTATAGCTATTTATAATTACATGACAAAGTGTTTATCAAAATGAATTATCAAGAGCTTTTCAAGATGAGGAAATTTCTGAGTAACCAAAGACTCAAATTCGATATTTGATGGTAAAATGATATATTCAATCTATTCTTCTTTATGGTGCCTAAACTTGGACTGTTAATGTTGAAAAAGCTGGAAGCTTTTGAGATAGGTATGGCTTTTTCGGAGAATTCTGAAAATTCCATAGACCGAGTATACTGAAATAATTGTGTTGCATAGAATGGGAGTAGTCAAAGAACTTTTGACCACCGTTAAAAGGAGAAAGACAGTATATTTGGAACACTTACTTAGAAATGATAAGTACGAGTTCTTGCAAATGATGCGAGGCTGAGAAACATTCGCGGTGACCGGTAAACACACATGCGCTTTTAAGAAAAGGAGAAGATAGATCTGATTATTTCAACCTTTATTAGTGGAGTCGACACTAGAAGAAAAAGAAAAAAGGTTTTGAAGTAGCCTATTATTTGGTTGTTTACGGCCTAAATTCAAAGTCTGTTTTCAGCCAATCTTCTATATTTGGTCAGAATCGAAATTCCTGATGAGTATTACGACATCCTAAAAAAATCCCCCTAGATATCGTAGATGTAGATAAGACAAGATGCATCCCACAAACACTGATTTAGAGTAATTTCCAAAGTATGCTGGTAATATCCAAGGTACCCCTCGCTTGTTGGTTGGTTTGATAACAAAATTCTCACCTCGCCACCTTCTAAGTCTCCCCCTCCCCCACTAGCAGTATTTGCTTCTCCATCATGCATAACTTTTGCATGTCCCCCTTCTACGCCCCCGAAAAAAGCTGGAGCTTTGTAGAAAATGCCATAAAACGGTTACAGACAATTGAAATAAACAGCTCTACCAAGTAATGCCAAGGGCCAAGGGTTTCATATAAAGACCACACCACTAACATAATTATTCTCCAGAGGATAAGAAAAGACAAACAAATTATTAACACTGTAAAGAAAATTGGCTCACTTCGGCCACACTATGCGTAATAATAAATACCGAATTCTGCAGCTCATTCTAGAAGCCAAGATTGAGGGAAGAGAGTCCTAGGACACAGACGTATATCCTATTGGCCAATCTTGGGAAATAAACTGGTCTAACGTCAACTAATCTATTTCGAGTTTCTGTGAATAGAATAAGACGGTCAATGTGGTCGCCAACATCCCGTTAGAAGAAGATCGGATCGATAAATCACAGTAACACTCGGTGTTCCTCTTCTTCGTTTAGTTTTTTGGCTTCCACCTATCAGGTACTGGTCAGTTCTTCGTTGTTACTCCATGGTTCCCTACCGGAAGTCATGTAGATTTAAAAAACCGGAATATAGAGCGTCCAGGGGCGGTTTCTCCATTGGTTCACTTGTGCAGTGAACACTTAAAAGTTCATTAAAATACAATTTTTTTAAATCTCATAAATATTATAATATTATTAAAATATTTTGTTAATCTCATAGAATCATTACAATTTAACTTTATTTATTAATCATATTTACTTGCTCTACGCCGCTGGATGCACGTGGCAAAGTACAGATACTATGCTCTGGTGCAGAATTCAAATTGAACCAGCCAGTACTAACTTACCCCTGTGTTAGAAAGAGAAATCTTAAAATCGTTGAAAAAGCATTTCGCCTATCTAAAACAGTGAGGATTTGTGCAGTGCACACAGAGACCAGTGCAGTGTTTCGGTTCACAGTTTGGAATTTTCTGTTGAGGGATTTAGTTAAATACGGTTAAATATTAAATACAATATTAATAGTTTTATGATGGAGCCTTATTCAGTGGAATTTATAAAAGAAAATGCAAATAGTTTTGAAAATCGACTTCTTATAAAAACGAATGGTCAACTTCGGCCGGAGATAGGTACAAGAATGTGCTATAAAAAACAAAAAGTTTAAATGTTGCTTTAAAGTTGAACAATATAAAAAAACTGCGTGGTTGTGCGGATGTGATAAACTACATTCTTTGTTTTGTTTTCCATGTTTAGTATTTTCAAAGAATGAACCTATTTCTTCAGAGTGGACAAAAACGGGCGTTCGGGATTTATTTCATTTATCAAAAAGAATTAAAAAACACGGATCTTCCCAAATTCATCTAAAAAATGAATTGCAACTCTCAGATATTGGCAATATTGATGTTCGCCAATTATTAGATTCTGGGTATAGGAAAAAAACGCGCCTTGCATTTTACCTTAATGGTGGCGTGGAAATGAATGCATTATTTAATCGACATTAGTTACAGATTTTATGTATACCTACCATACATAAATAATAAAAAATGATTAATATTCCACATTTAAACAGGCGAAGCACTCACTATTGATAATTTTTTAACGAACGCCTATGCAATAAGTGAATATATATAATTTGGTGAGAACCAGGAAAGTATAATAGTTTCACTAATCCGCTTAGGTCCCGCTGGGTATTTTTCCTCAAAAATTTTTCGCCTGTGCCGCAATAGACCGTGATAGTCGTGACGTCAAAACGTCAAAAAAAGTTTTCCAAACACGTTGTGTCTAGGTACACGCTAAAATGTACGCAAATAAAATAGTTAAACTTCATCAAGCTAGTGACTATTTAGCGTGGGCAGTGACTGTATATTTTGATACACGGTATTTTGATATGTTTAGTGTTTGTTTGAGAGAAAAATATTTGTTATGATGTTTAATTCTACCTAACTTTTTTATTTGCGTACACGGTAGCGTATACCCTAGACACAACGTGTTTGGAAAAATTTTGACGTTTTGACGTCACACTATCATGGTCCATTGCCCGCGGCTTTTATTCACCGTTTCTATAATTACATTCCTTAATTGAACACCCTTTTTAAACTACCACGAGCCGCCACTGAGAGCGTCAATGTTAATAAATGACAGCGCTTGAAACCAGCTTTCGTATTATGTATTTGAAACTCATTTTGCTTCCATAATGTTTTCTAACTGTCTCACAAAGAATTGTGTTGTTTTGTTTTATTGTATTTGTCAAAACAAAATATGAAGAGATAAAGCTACATTCCGAATAAAAGTTTATCAAATCAAATGAAGAAACACTTGTTCAGATCATTGGTGGAGCGCACTGTAACCTACGGAGCAGAAGTGTGGACATTATCAGAAGAGAATAAAAGAAACATGGATACGGTTAAAACAGGGTTCTATAGCAGATGTTGTTAGGTTACATTTTTAGACCATGACAGAAATGAAGAAATCGGAATAGAATGCGGTCTAGCAAAAATGTTGATAGAAGCTCTCAAAGAGGCGATGAAAAGGAGAAATTTTGATGAAGACTCCTGGAATGATAAAAAAAAACAATGGCGTAAGGAATTCGATAAACGTCCAAGTTATCTGTAAAGGATTGCAAGAATATGGAATTATTAGAATTGTTATAAGTAGCCCCTAAATTAACTTAGTGTTCAAATACATTTACAAACTAAAAACGGAAATAACATTATGACGCCCTATGTATCCTAACTTTCACAGTATCCACAAAATTTTGACTTACCTATACGTTAAAATTTATTCCATCTCAATTAAATGATAGCGCATGTGCAAAGATTCGCCGGATCGAGTATAATATTGTATAATAATTTTGTGACAAATTTTCATAGTCACTCACAAAAACCAAACAAATTCGTTCAAAAAACAAATCAAAACAATCCTGAATAATTTGAGAATACTATAGAAAACAAAATAATAACAAAAAGGGGCATAATTACGTAAAACAGTTGTTGTTGAAAGTAAACAAAAAATAATTGAAAAAATGTGTATCCATCGGCGTAAATGCTCAGTTATCGACCTTTGGTTGAGTCGGATGGATATCACATACCTACTGTTTACGTCAATTTCCTTTACTGGTTGTTTTAACAGTTTTTTGTGCAACGGTAATTTCACCTTAGCAAACAACTACGACCACCATATAATTATTTTATAAAATTATATAGGTACCTACGTCATTCACACAAAAAATGTAAATATGTAAATAAAATATAAAGACAATAATATTTCAATCGTTTGTAAAATGATGAAAATCACACAGTAAATACTTATTATTTTAAATCAAAACGGGAACTGGTGTATGCTTTCAAAAAACTGATAGTGTGTAAAGAAATTTATTATTAATTCAGCTAAATACTTTCAGAATTTTAAATGCCATCATCAGAGCTATCGTCTCATACCTAGTTGTAATACCTCACATGAAGAGAAATCATTAAACAAACACATTACAAATTTAAAATTGACCCAGGGATCAAACCACTGGTCAGGGTAAAAGCCCTTAAAATATATATAATATAATAATCACATTTAATGTGTTCTAAATAATGGCTACCATTTTACAATTAACAGCTGTTACTTAATACAAAAAAATATATATTTGCGATTAAATATTGTTTTCTTTTGGGCATTCAGACCATCAAAATAAATGTTTGATATGATTATTTGTGGGACTTTCGCTGTTAAAATCTAGAATCTAACGCTTCATACTTTTTAGGTCCTTTAGGTAATACTTATTTCTTATATCTCATCATATTATAAAAACCCTTTAAAGATCTTAAGTTAGGTACTTTCTAGTGCATCGCAGTTGCAAATGGTTCAATCAAAGGAATAGGTACAACCTCCCCTCCCCCTCCCAGAACATGGAAAACTGTCACTTCCAGAAAAATGTTAATTATTTTTTATACTCTCAAAGTTTCAAACGTACAAAATGAGTTGATAGTAAAGAGATCAAAATTAGTGTCTAATTTACTTTTGCTCCTTTCGAAAATCCCGTTGGACTGTTAAAGACAATAAGGCGTTGAATCGGATTTAGTAGGTAAATATAAAATGTCTTGATGTCATAAACTAGCAGAGTCATAACCAAAAGTTCGCTCAAATAAAACAACCAAGACATAAGTATCTGACTTGGGTGTCCGATGGGCTTGAAAATTTTGTCCAAACATGTAGAAAATATAATTTCTGGAGCATTGGAATAACAGAATTACATACATAGGTAGACAATAATTTATCACTGTCACTGAAAATAATTACATGATACCTAGGTCAATCATATTGTAAGCCATCATTAGGTAGGTATATGAAAATCTGATCTTGAAACTAAAACAAATCATAATAGGGTATCAAACAAACAAGAACAGAAAGAAGTATTGAATGTAACTATAAGAACGTATCTACGCTTCAAAAAGTATTTTGAGTGGCAATACGAAGAAAATAACAAACCAAAGATAAACATTGTTTTTTGGATCGTAGGATTCATATTTTATGTCGACTAGCATTAGGTATTTATTATTTATAAAGACGTTTATGTATTATCAAAAATACGAATTTACAGTCAAAAACTACATTTTATTAAATTTTGAGTAGGTAATATGCAGAAATAACAATGCCCGACAAACATTTTTATAAAAATCCCAGAAATATTCAATAATGCATTTAAGTAAATTTCAAAATATATCTAAAGAGAAGAATGAGGAAAGCTTTTTAATTGTTGATTTCGTTGAAAATTGTCAGTTTTTGTGCTTGTATTATTTTGATTTAATTTATGTGTTTACGATTCTTCATGTGTGTCCTTTCCTAATTGTCATTGTGTGGTTATTTATCATCTTATCGAAGAAACTTCCAACAGGTAACACGTATTTAGAAAATACTTATAAAATAAATTTTGCCAAGTTTTTTGCCAACAAAACAAAAAAATAAATGATAATTTTCGTCAAAACTTAAATCTTTTTATGTACTTAAATACTTACATATTTAAACACACAATTTTACCTAAAGTAAAATAATACGCAGATATATTCCATTGAGGGTAGTTGTAAGAACGATTTGTTCAGCTTCATTACAACTTTTTTTAATCTACTAACTAAGCTTTCAATAATGCTATTTCCTTAATTATTTACAAAACATTAGTATTATTAAAACCTCCAATTTTGCAGTAAAACAGCTAAATATAAGCTTTGTAGTCTTTCAATTTTAAGATATTTTTTGTTATACGGAAGTGACAGTGTGCGACGAAAATTTTTATAACAACTCGAGAATTATTCGAGAGGGAAAAATGCCAAGTGAATTTCAAAATATAGGTACCTACCTATTCACATTTTAGAGGAATGAGGAAACTTGGTTTTTCAATAAACTGTGTGTTCTGTTGGAATTTGTCAGTTTTTTATTTTAGGCTTATATTATTTTGATTTAATATATCTACTTATTTACGATTCTTGGTAAATATGTTTCTTACACGGTTATTCGTTATCTTTTTGAAGAAACTTCCGACAGGTCAAACATAATTAGAAAATATAAAATAAATATTTCGAAGTTTAAAACACAACAAAACAAATATTGATAATATTTGTTAAAATTAAAATCATTTAGAACTACTTTACCTAATCATACTATGAACTATAATTTTAGTGAGAGTTAAAAATAATTGAGGCTTTCTTAGATAACATGACTATATTCAAACATGTAGGTATATTAACTTTCTATTTCTATTGTTTACCTAAATTGGAACATTTAATTTACTGGCCATTTGGCTGGCTAAAATTAATGGAGCGGTACCAAACACTCACCTCAAAAGAAATTGTTTATTAAGTAGGTTCCTACCTAAGTCATTTGAGAGCAAGGTTCAGTATTCTAATTTTGTATGTTGTTTCCTTTTGATTTACTATAGACTATAAAAATGGGGAGTTGCAAAAATTGGGTGGGATGGGCATAAAAAAGTATGTAATCACTCACCTCAAATGTGTGAGTAACGACAAATCAACACATGATTGCAGATTCGCCGGTGAGCGAACCTCTGGTAGATGTGCAGTAGCCACTTTGTCGCTGTCCGTCAACTACTGTTCTCACTAGCAAAAACAGAACCTGCATCCAATGGATGCGCACCCCTCGATACCCCTATGCGCAACCCCTCACACCTATTGTTTACCCTTGTTCGATTGGACCGTTCTACGTCCGATAGATGCTTTGCACCTGTCGTGGTCCTCGACAGGCGAGACGTTGTTAACACTTACTTTTACACTGCACTGCACCAAATACGAGACCCGATCGCGGTGTACGTGCGTATGCACTGCGTGTCTAGATGCGTCTGTTAGCGTCCAGCACTCGCAGCATCTCTCCCCGCCCTTCGACTCATCACGCCTTCGCCCCACCTCGCGACCCACGTGTGCAGAACGCCTCCTTTGCCAATTGTTCGTTCGTGCGGTAGATACGAGTCAAGAAGACTCGCGAATTTGTATTGTTGTGGGAAGGCGGGGCTTGCGGAGGTACTCCCACAAGACCGTGACGATAATAGGTTCACTTACATAAGAGTCAGAGCGCCTATTAATTTAATTGTCTTTGTGTGTGTCTTCCAACCAGATGCCAAAACAGATTTTAAATGGACCGATACAACGCAAGCATTGTATTAAAAATATGACTTTACGTCAGTCCTGGCTCACACTCACTGCTCACTGGCCTTTTAAAGACGACATTAAAATTGTTATCTACCATACAAACTAATTAAACAGAAATTTATATGTCCAAATTCTTCTTTGGTCTTTTCTAATAAGAAAAGTGTTTTATTTTCGAAGAAAATTGTATATTAGACACTTTCAGTTAGGTACCTTCTTATTGGGTCATTGTTTTTCATCTGCCTGTTGCTGTTCTCAAGTCTTATGCTTTACTCGTTATATTATGATTCCTTACTTTAATTGTGATCAACTAATTATTCTATTGTATTTAATAAAATTTTCGTAATATTGTGGCTTTTTGTTCTGTCTAAGACATTGCTAGATATTGTCTGAAAAATTTTAATTTCCCTTACTTCTTCTGGTCTTATGTTTCCTTGGATCAGTATCTTTTGTTATTTATTATTGTGATCCAATTTTCTGCCCAAATCTAGTTGTTCCTTAAAAATATGTAGATATTGTAGGGGTAGGTACCTACATATTGGCTTTTTGTTATGTCTTAGACATCGCTTTGTTTGTAATATTTTAATTTCCGCTACTTTTTCTGGTACATATTAGATATGTTTCTTTCTATCAATCAGTACCTTCTTGTACTTCTGTTATGATCCAATTTTCTGATGAAAGGTAGTTCTTATTCAAAGTGCCTATATACCATAGGCGTAACCAGGATGATCCTAAGGGGGGGTTACAACTACCTGAAAGGGGGGGTTACAGCTACCGGAAGGTCTCTGAGGGCTATGGTGTTAAGTGTATAGAGCTCAAAGTACACCCCAATGGGGGGGTTACAACCCCAACCCCCCCCTGGTTACGCCTATGCTATATACCTATATGACTCAGACATTCTCATTCTCAACGTCAATATTTATTTGTGATTTCTTTTTTTACTTCTGTGTTTCATCTTCGTATGATTACAAATTTTTATATTCCCAGATAGTTTACTTTAGTATTCACGCTTTCTATCACGATTTTACGTTTGATCACTTCTACCTACTGCTCTTTTTATTATTTTCATCCCACATCCCACCTTCTCTATGTAGTTGCTCATATTACATACCCAACTGTCAACTGTGCCAATTAATTTAGTGATTCATTAGCACAGTATAGGGTAAAACATCTATAGGTAATACCTCAGTGGCGGATCTACGGGGAGGGAAAATGTGGAAATTTTCTCCCTAATAAACAAGATCAAAATTAAACAAAAAAATTGTTGAAACATAAAAATATACCTGTTAGCTGACATAAGCTTAAACCACAGACATACAAATTCAACCCAATACCTTTACCTATATGTCACCAAGTGCAGGCGTTTAGTGACAGTATTATTCCTGCTTTGTTTTTGTTTCTGATTTGTTTTTTTTTTGTTCTCTACTTTCCATCGAAAACAGAATAAAACATTGTAGTTAAAAAATGTATCTTAGCAATAATACATTTCAGCTTTTACTTGATTTTCTGCTTCCTTTAATTGTTATATTATCTTCTTACAAACTTCATGACTGAAGGGCCTGGTGTTGGTTGGTCCTCATTTTGTTCTGTTGACAATTAATATTTTTTTGACATCGTAAAACATAATTTTAGACTTGCTTTTCACAGTTGGATCATGTGTTGTCTTGGTTTTGCCACTCATTTTTTGTTTACATGGCTGCTTTTCATGAAGAATTGAAACATACATCTCTTTTGCATCTCGAGACTCACAGAACTTAGATAAAAATACTACATCTTTATATTTTTCATCAGTTATAGGAATACAGTTGAAATACTACTGATTAGGCAAATGGAAATCCGATTCTTTAAGACTTATAGATTTTTTTGACTGAGTGGAAGAACGAATTGGATATTCAAGCCTATACCCATGATATGCATCTCAATGCAACATAGTGATGGGGTTAGAACTCATGCACAATATTTTCTTCATATTTTGTATTGCGAAAGGGCATTTCTTCAGATATCTATTGGTAAACAATTTGGTCTACTCTTTAACAAGACCTTGAGTTCAGTGGCGGCGCCTGGTGTAAAATATTGGGGGTGCACACATAATGTTAACATATAAAAACACCTTGAGACCCTATTTCCGTAGGTAAAGGTTTTTGAGTGTCTTCAAATTGTAAAAATCAAAGGACCTTATTAAAAATTACAATAAATAACGTATTTTATTGACTTAAAATTATAATTTAGTGTTTAAATGTTACAAGCAAGTTTTGTAACGAAAGTCAGTCGCCTGTTATTTTTTAGATAAATTATTCACAAACAAATTCAGTAAAATTTGGAATTTCTTGAATCATTTTTTTTATTGAAAACATTGCGAGTGCAGTTAATCGATCCTGTCCCATAGCTATTCTAAGGAAAGTTTTGATACGTTTCAATGCAGAGAGACATCGTTCTGTTTCTGCAGTTGTCACTGGCATCGTAACAAGTACATAATTGGAGAATTCCAATCTGGAATTCCAACTGGATAGTTAAAATCGTATCTTCTATTTTATTCATTATGCTTCCTCTTCTCCAAATATGTGCTTCACACCTACACAATTTGTAAGTTTTTACACAAATTTCCTTGTAAATAATCATTTATAATCCCACTTTGGTACATTCTTAATTAACAAATTTGGTTTCGGCATTTTTAATTTTTCTTCTAAATATAATGAAGTAAATTTAATTGATTTTAAATATTCCACGCTAACATTTACGTCCACAAATCCTTCCATTCTTAATATAGTTCCGAAATTCGAACTTCATGAAAGCAAAATTTAAACATACGTGTGCCGTGCACATTGAAAACACCAAAGATCATGCCATAAGATCACATCCTACTTGTGATCCTGTGGCCATCTAAACTTGTGGGCTAGAGCGGGTAGCGGGGTGGGTGATGAGTTGTATTTTGTAGTATGAAAAGTCATTGGTATAGGAACCACTGTGAGAGCGGTGAACGCGAGGTTCTGTCTAAGGCCTCGCAGCCGTGAACTTTCTCCTTTGAAATAGAATAAAAATAATTAAATGTTACCTAATAAAATAATGAATGTGTTGCATGTGTGAGTCCATACTAGTGTAGTAAAGAAAAGAGAGACGTTCTCACAAACAATTTATTTTACTACTGACGACCGGTTTCGCTGTTTACAATTTATACAGCATCATCAGGTCCGGTTAAAGTAAAATCAAATGCTACAAAACAAAAAACCAGAGTTAGTTAAGTGGTCTGGTTTGAATAAATTTTTAATGATACAGCCAATATCAAAGTACATCTGTCAAAGCATGCACATGAATACCCACATGTACGCGCGCATGGTGTACAATTCTCATACTCACAAACATGCACGCATCCATGTGCAGCGGCAAACTATAGTATATCAAGTATAAGATATATACTTACTTTCCTTACTTTTCCTTACTTACCAACCATCCCTCTAGCAAGGTGCATGAAAAGTATGATATTGAATACTACTACTTTTTTCCCTTATACCGGAAAGTAAGTATATATCTTATACTTGATATACTATAGTTTGCCGCTGCACATGGATGCGTGCATGTTTGTGAGTATGAGGATTGTACACCATGCGCGCGTACATGTGGGTATTCATGTGCATGCTTTGACAGATGTACTTTGATATTGGATGTATCATTAAAAATTTATTCAAACCAGACCACTTAACTAACTCTGGTTTTTTGTTTTGTAGCATTTGATTTTACTTTAACCGGACCTGATGATGCTGTATAAATTGTAAACAGCGAAACCGGTCGTCAGTAGTAAAATAAATTGTTTGTGAGAACGTCTCTCTTTTCTTTACTACACTAAATGTTACCTATTAGATACTTATAAACTCCTTGGATCTGTTATTTCGAATTTCAATTACTGTATAGTTAGATTAAAATGTTATTTATAGAATGATAAATATTACATATATGAATGTTGGTGTGAAAATAATTTTGGGGGTTCACGTGCACATGTGCACTTATGGAGAAACCGCCACTGCTTGAGTTACTGAGACCACAAGCAATGGAAATGGTTTTACGCGAGAATTGGATATATTTTCTTCCCAATCTGAAGGCAATTCCATTATATTTTTGAGGTTGATCAATCCCATATTTTTCTATTCTGACTTTGTTGGCTGATGCCCTAACAAATTCGGTTTTGGCCAAGTTAAACCATTTTCGTAGGTAACGACGACAGGGTATTCTTCTTCTTGGGTCCCTTTTTTTCCATGCATCTTATCTTGAAGTATGGTCCGAAATAAGTCCTATCGTTGTTCCTTACGCATTATTAGTCCATTAAAATTTTACATTTAGGTTGCATTTCTTAGAGGAGTCAATTTTATTTTTTTATTGTGTAGGGGGTTCAGTAGAAGCTTAAGTTCAAGTTTTTGGGGTCGCAACCCGTGTCCCCCGGTCGCCATATTGGAAAAAGGGGTGCAAAGGGCTTTCGCGCTGTATCTCCTCAACTAGCAATCGTACAGAAAATTTCATTATACATAACATGTAGCAAATTAAATTTTCTACAATTTTATATCTATTACTTTTTATCATCAAGTGACCAACCAAAAAGTTATACACAAAGATATGAGAAAATTGTGTAAGAAGTTTTCTTTTGGAGGTTATAACTTTTTTTCCGTTCATTTCACAATAAAATAACATCATAGCGATTTTGTAGAGGATTTTTCAATGAATAATTTTCACTATAAAGTTGTTTAATTTTATTTATTATCTAGGTTTTACAGCACTCCAATCTTGACCAGATTCTCGAATTCTCATAGGAATACAATAAAAAACTACTTTTCTATCTATACATATATTAGTCGAGCGGCAACAATCGTTATGCCGACCGCGAAAATCAAATTTAAGGTGAATGACCAATTTTGGTCAATTTTTATATTTTCGAGGTCGCTGAATCCGAATATGAAGTTTATTTTTATATAGATTTGGTGGAACATGTTCAAAAATCAAATTTTATACAAAAATGCCGAAAATCAGTTTTGATGATTTTTCAAATTTACCTCGCTGTATCCTTGGTCGCTGTAAATATTTCCTTTTGAAAATTTTACTGTGTCATCTTTGAAGTATGTAAATAACAATGGAATTTGTCCAAAATGTTTGAACACATTAAAAAAGGAGTTGTTAGTTTTTAAACATTTTGTCATCATATTTCGTTAGTTTCATGTTTACTTAAAAAAGTTGAGTGACAAATTTTTTAGTTTATAATTTTAACCAACTAAACACAACAATAAAATATAATTCATGAAAAAGTCTTTGGAAAAATTTTAAGTCAAAATATACAATAGGAAAAAAGTTATGTTACTTCATAGACAAGCGGCACACCCCAAAAAAACGCTTGTATCTCGAGATCCTGACCACGGTGTGGTGAATGGCTAATTTTAATCCTACTTTATGATTTTGATATCAAAAATTCGTTTTTTGCTCTTCTTAAGAATTTTGCATTTTGTGGTTGCGTCATTCTTCTTCTGAACCGGCAAAAAACTTCTTGGGCCTTTTCTATATATGCTTAGGGTTATAAGTTTTATAGTGGGGAGAAAGGTCATAAACAGATTAATAATAGCATAGCAATGTTAAAATCATAATAAATTGTATGAATAAAAAATATGTATAGAAAGAAAAGTAAGCCTAACTTTTTTTTTATTGTATCCCTATGAGCATTCGAGAATCTGGTCAAGTTTGGAGGGCTGTAAAACCTATATAAATAGATAGAATTAAACAACTTTGTAGTGGAAATTATTCTCTGAAAAACCCTCTACAAAATTGCTATAATGTTATTTTTATTTTATTTTAAAATGAACTGAAAAAAAAGTTATAACCTCCAAAAGGAAACTTGTTAAAATTTTTTTACATTGGTCACTTGACGATAAAAAGTAATACAAAATAAAATTGTAGAAAATTTAATTTGCTACATTTTATGTTTAATTAGATTTTCCATAGGATTGGTAGTTTACGAGATATAGCGCGAAATCTCCCCATTTCCAAGATGGCGGCCGGGGGACAAAGTTGGCGACCCCAAAAATTTGAACTTAAGCTTCTACTGATCCCCCCTACACATTAAAGGAATAAAATTGACTCCTCTAACAAATGCAAGGTATGACTTAAAAAATGTAACATTTTAATGGAGTATATAATATGGCCCAGGTATTTCGATTGTTTGAGATGATTCTATATTGGTTAATTATTGATCCTTATAGTTATTCTTAGTTGGTTCTTCAGTATTCTTAGATATTCAAGTACTGTTTGTTCACAAATCAAGAGTAAGAAATATAAATGTGTAGAATCTGAATTTCTATCACAATAAGGTGCACTTAGTAATTTTTTGTGTGTATCCCAATTTACATATATTATTTAGTCATTTGATGAATTTTGTAGTTCATGTTTGACATTATCCATTTACTAATTTCAAGAATAATACAGGATGTAACAAAAATGCAGGTGATAAATTAAATCACATATTCTGGAACCAACAATAGTTCGATCATGGGCCCGTCAGGGTAGGCAAGGTAGGCGCCGCCTAACCTCTTGAAATGTACAATAATAAATTATTTATTAATATAAATTATTTATTTCAAAACTGTAATTTATAAATTTTGATACAATACCTAAGTATCTAAAAATCTAAAATAAAACAAAGCTACTTTTTAATTCATCTCCGAAGTTATAATAACTATTGTACGCTCCCCGTAGCGTAGCGCTACTACGACGGCTCTACCCTAGGGCAGGCGCTTTTAAAAGTAGCCGAACAGAATTCGCATTTGTCTCATTCTTAACGCTAAGCACAGCGCTGTAATATTGTCGCTTGCCTGGCCGTGGTGGCGAGCATTTCTAATATTTTCGGGCTATAGGTAGGCTAGATTTTTTTGAGCCTTTGACGTTGGTTGTGCCGAGCTGCATCTCTGGACTGCCAATTGCATGTTTTAGGATCCTGACTACCAATTCTGAAAAAAACGAAAAGTTCGAATTTTGTCATGAAATTTGGTATTTGGGGTTAGAGTAATATTTCTAACAATTTTCCGAATAACTTTTTGCGATATCTCTAACGCGAAACAAAATATTGAAAATTCGTCCTGTTTGTAAATTTGCAGTAGGCCGCGTCTAAAATTTAAATTTCAGTTGACTATCTTAAAAAATGTAAACCATCAAAATGAATGACTGGGTGTCTTCATTTTAAATGCGACACACTGTATACAGGGTGTTTGGTAAAGAATGGTCCATAGCTTAACCCTAGATTTCTGAGGTTAAAATATGTAGATTTAAGCTAACTTACCTTAGTACGGAAGTTGATAATAACCGAAATACAGGGTGTCAAAGTTAAACTTTTATTTTATTTATTCTTGAATATTTCCTAACAGACATGGGATAATAACACAAAATTTGTTAAGCGGGGATTTTTTGGGAAGAGAAATCTAAATTCGCCACCAAAAATGATGTATTATCCATAGGGCGCCACATACGCCTTTCAGCTCTCATTTAATAGGTTCAATTTGTTTATTACCCACTCTACATACTTTTTAAATCAAAAATTTTATTCTATTAACAATTTTACTTAAAAAAGGTATACTACATTCATCTCGCCAAACTCAACCGTTTTCGAGATAAACGCATTTTAAATCTGCGAGGCAACATATTTTTTGCATAATATCATAGTAGTTACACCCGAAAAATAACTTAAAATCATAAAAAATTACAAAAATGTATCTTAAATTTCTTCAAATGGAATTTGCGATGCAATGACATAAATATGAGAACTGCAAGGCCGTAACTACCATTGGGGCAACCAGGGCATTGCCCCGGGGGCTCTGACCAAGGGGGCCCCCGTTTGGTTGGCCGTGCATAGAATTTAACGAGGAAAATAAAAATATGCGTTTAACAGCCGATTCTAACTAAATAATTTCAAATGACACAATTTTAAAAAGACCTTTTAAAAAGTTTTAATTTTTCACTGGGGAAATTAGACTTTTCGGCTAAAATGCAATGGGAACAGAACAAGGCCTCTGAGGCCCGAGCTAAGCTGGGGCCCCCGAGACCTTAACATAACATTTTTAATTATTACTTAGAAAATTAATTATTTTGGCGTAATAAAACATAAAATTCCATTGGAAGAGGGGACCCGGGCTAAGCCGGGGCCCCGAGACCTTTCGTAAACATATAAATTTTGACAGAGGAAATTAGTTATTTTGGCGAAATAAAAACTAAAATGCAACCGGAATAGGGGCTCCAGGTCTCAGCTCCTTTGTCTTAACCAATTTACCTCAGACCACATCTTGGTACGTGAAAGGAACCACATATTGAAAAGAAAGGTATAGATAAGGTAGAACACATTAGGATCAGTTCCACCAGTACAAACACTGACCAGCTTCACTGAGTGTGTTCGGCTCACACTACAGTAGCTTAAGGCACCTTTAAGTGTATTTAAATCAAAGTGAACACGAACGAAGGAACGAATTCATAGGTGTTCGCTTGGTTATTCGTTCGGTACAAAGTAAGACCATTTAGGTACATTGTAGCGAACGAACGCATTCGTTGATATTCCATTAGCAATGTCAGATACAGATGAAGATGTAATCATTAGCGCTGCTAATTTCATACCTAGTTATTGCAGGACATGCTAAAAAAAAAGAAACAAGAAAGTGTGGTGTTCACACAGGAGGGAAAATGCGCTTTCAAAGGGTTAAATATTAAACATTTTTCCGGACCCCCCCCCCCCTTTCGCTGAGGGTAAATTCCCCAGACCTCCCGGTAGGGGGCCCCCAGATCACATTTGCCCCGGGGCCCCCAGCATCGTAGTTACGGCCCTGGAGAACTGGCACAATTATTATGGTTTCAAGTTTATTTTTCGGGTCGAACTACAATGATATGTAAAAATTATGTTGTATTGCAGACTTAAAATGCGTTTATCTCGAAAACAGTTGAGCTTAGCGAGATGAATGTAGTATAACTTTTTTAAGTAAAAATATTAAGAGAATAAAAATGTTGATTCAAAAAGTACGTGGAGTGGGAGATAAAAAAATTGAACGTATTAAATTAGCGCTGAAAGACGTATGTAGCGCCCTCAGGGTAATACATCATTTTTTGTGGCAAATTTAGATTTCTCATCCCAAAAAACCCCCGCTTACCAAATTTCGTGTTGTTATCCCATGTCTGTCAGCAAATATTCAAGAAAAAATAAAATAAAAGTTTAAGTTTGACACCCTGTATTTCGGTTATTATCAACTTTGGTACTAAGGTAAGTTAGCTTAAATCGACCAATTTTAAGCTCAGGAATGTAAGGGTAAGCTATGGCCCAGTCTTTACCAAACACCCTGTACCATGTAGGTACCTATTATACAGGGTGTCCCGAAAAGATTGGTCATAAATTATACCACAGATTCTGGAATCAAAAATAGGTTGATTAAACCTCACTTACCTATATACAATAGAGCACACAAAAAAGTTACAGCCCTTTGAAGTTACAAAATAAAAATCGATTTTTTTTCATATATCGAAAACTCTTAAAGATTTTTTATTGAAAATGGACATGTGGCATTTTTGTGGCAGCTTCATCTTAAAAAAAAATGAAAGTGAAATTTGTGCACCCCATAAAAATTTTATGGGGGTTTTGTTCTCTTAAACCCCGCCAAACTTTTGTGTACGTTCCAATTAAATTATTAGAGGAACTGGTCCGAATATGGGCCCCCCCATTTGTTTTTCTATTGAAACTTGCTTATAATATTTTATAACAATGTCTAAATGTCATTTATACATGCTATGAGACCTTAGAAAAGAAACTGCTAACTATGTATTTTTTTTTAACAAAGTCTATTTATTTTACGGGTAATAATATGATGTGGGGCATATTTTTCTAACCAGGCCAGGCTGTCTAAGATATGGGCCCCATTCAAAAACTAACAAAATTTTCTTTTGACAACAAAAATACGAAATAACCTAGCCAACAATTTATGCTTGGAGAATAAGAAACATATATGTGAAAAAATAAAATGAAATTAACTGCAAAAATCACAAACGTAAGAGTCTTTCTCAGTTCCGGAACACTGTTCATGTGCTAAGACATTGCACATTAAACATTGAATATTGAACTCACGTTTCTCCTCTAGTATCATCAGAAAACTGTTGTTCAGAAAATAGACATGTGGCGTCATTGCTTTCAGCAGAATACTGTCCTATCTGTTTTACGTCAAGGTCTTCGTCCGCAGGCAAAAATTCCTCTGCCTCTTCTTCATCCGAACTGAATTTGATTTTGATTTTTCTCTTGGGTTTCTTTACATTTTCTTTCGGCTTTAGCGCAGAATTTATTAGGAAGTTCCCCCCCTTTCCTTCCTTGGTTTTTACATTTTCTTTTGATTCAACAGAAAACACAGTTCTCTTCCCCGTTCTTTTTTTTATTTTTTTATATTCTCAATTGATAATTCAAGGTCTGATTTATACGAAGATGAAATTATAACTCGAGAACGAGAATTTTTCCTTCCTCTTGAAGACGCTCGCTTCGTAACTGATGGGAGAGTTGAAAAAACGAATGGATTCATGAATGTTTTGAACGGTGTTCTAGCACAGTTGTTGTGTTCGTTGTTTTCCTTAATAGTTGATCTGGGTCTTTAGAATAACTTGGTCCTTGATCTTCTGAACGAACTGTTATATTTTCTGAAGAAATCGTTTTTGCAAGGTCGCTTGTCAATGCTTCCAAATAAATTTCAGTCAAGTTACAAGTTTTCTCAGATTCAAGTTTCTCAGCACTGAAATCAGCATCAGAAAAAATGATTATATTTATTGGCCATATTTCTGTTACTTTAAAACCATTCTTAGCTATCTCTGCCGCCTGGCATTTCAAAAATAATGCCGTTTCCAATAGTTCTGCTAGATTTATTAGAGCGGTCTGAATATGGGCCCCTAGCCCATATTTACGTCACACAAGGGGCCCATATTTCAAAATATGTACGTTCAAAAATATTAGCTTATGATTTTGTAATTATTTTTTGTTTCCAACCTATATTAAAACCATTTTCCTCCCTTTTTCCGCCACACAAGCATAATATATCAATTCCGCAATAATGTCAATAAACACAAATATCACGTAATATAAACTTGCCCAATAAATTTTTTTCAAAAGTCAAAATCAAACGGTGCACACTGTGTAACAACATATGTGTTGGTCGACGAATCTGTAAATATATGACAAGATATATTCTAGTATATTTGGGCATTTTCTAACAGATAGCACTACTTGTTTGATAGATAGTGGGGTGGCCCATATTAAATACCTAGCCCATATTCGGACCAGTTCCTCTATTGTGGCACCTTTAGTTAAACACAATGTTTTTAAAACTTTTTTACCTCTTAGTACTTTTTCCATAAGCCAGCGTTTATCGAGATATTTTGAGTATTTGTCGAATCCACCACATATTTGTATATGGTTAAGTACGATTATAGAGACCTGTTAATAAACTAAACATTTATTTATAATTTACATTTTTAGGCATAATTTGAAAAAGAAGCCACATCTCGATAAAAGGTGACCTATCAAAAAAAGACTAAGAGGCAAAAAAGTTTTAAAAACACTGTGTTTAACTAATGGTACCACAATAATAGTTTCATTGGAACGTACACAAACATTTGGGGGGTTTAAAGGAACAAAACCCCCATAAAATTTTATTGTAAATATATTAAAAAAGAAGCCGCATCTCGATAAAAACTCGCTTATAGAAAAAATACTAAGAGGCAAAAAAGTTTTAAAAACGTTGTTTAACTAATGGTACCACAATAATGAATTAATTGGAACGTACACAGAAGTTTGGGGGGGTTTAAGGGAACAAAACCCCATAAAATTTTTATGGGGTGGACAAATTTCACTATAATTTTGTTTTAAGATGTTCCTGCCATAACAATGATACATGTCTATTTTCAATAAAAAATCTCTAATAGTTTTCGATGTATTGAAAAAAATCGAGTTTTATTTTGTAACTTCAAAGGGCTGTAACTTTTTTTATGAGCACATTTGTACTAAGGTAAGTTAGGTTTAATCGAACTGTTTTTGACCCCAGAATGTGTGGTATAATTTATGACCAATCTTTTCGGGACACCCTGTATATATAGGTATGTACATTAATATTATATTATACATACGGTGACCATATCTTTTTAAAGAAAAAAAAGTACAAAAAACAAAAATGTATTAAAAACGCAAAATGTATCTTGTTATTGGACAAATATAACTTTTTGGCGTTAAAAATAAATGAACTATGTAGCTAAACATAAAAAATTATATCAATTAAACTAAATATAACACATTACATTCACTTTGAAAAAGTTACAAGCC
This sequence comes from Diabrotica virgifera virgifera, assembly GCF_917563875.1. NCBI lineage: Eukaryota > Metazoa > Arthropoda > Insecta > Coleoptera > Chrysomelidae > Diabrotica > Diabrotica virgifera. The sequence goes on along the minus strand of NC_065447.1, from coordinate 88,011,564 downwards.
TGTAATTAAGAATTTTTAGATGAGAGACCTGGAATAGCCTCATCTTCTTCCGATTTTTTGCATCATTCATATTTTTCTGAACTTAAAATTAATTTAAGAAGGTCCGGCTTCGACTGAAGTAAATGAAACATTTCATACAAGTCTCATCAAAATTTGCGTACACCAGCATCGCTGCCTTGGGAGTGGATATGGACATTTGTGACTTTTCCGACGTCCAATAATAATTATTTATTACAGAAAATAAACACTAGATAGCCGCACTAGCACTCGGAAGGGAAAAAATAAATTCGCATAATATTTGTAAGTTTTTCAGTTTGAATTGATCTACACACTTAAAAACTTTCAAGCCATCGATCCTGACTATTTTTTTCTTTTCTGTTCCACTCAGCAATTTTTTCACTTGTAGCCACGTCTTTCAAAATTCCCAGTTCGTCAAAGAGTTGATCTTCGTTTAACATGGTTGCCTTGATAGACAATTTAAAAGCTTCGAGAGAATAACAAACATCGTTCCATGTTATTTCACTTCTAATGCGAGCTCCACACTCTCGCCGAAGCCGATCGAGGTTCAACAAGTACGAATGTGTAGACGGCCACCTTGTGTAACTTTGCCTCACTTCGTTCTACTTCCATTTTCTGTCGGTCTGGTCAAAGGGATCTTTGTCTTTATCGCACCGCTCTTTGTCGGTATCGCACTTCCTCGCGAAGTAGAAGAAAATTTGTACTCCAGTTTTCTAGATAGGTTACACATTTTGTGTAAAAATGTTTCACTTGTGCAGTGAAGTTTTGTGTACCACCACCGCACCATAAGCCTGATGTCTCACACACTTAAAATGTTTTTAAAGATCATTCATAAACGCATTTACCACACTTGATATGAATATTGGAGAAACCCACTTTGGATTTACGTTACTAATCCAGAGATGCTTGGATGTGAACCAGGATATGTACGTCTGTTTCATAGATTACAACAAGGCTTTCGATAAAGTCCGCCACAAAGAGCTAATGGACGTCCTCAAAGCAAAACAATTACAATACAATGACCTTTGAATTATAACAAATCTATATTATAAACAGCAGGCACACATACGCATTAACGAACACACATCAGAAGAGTTCAAAATTAAAAGAGGAGTGCGGCAGGGGTGTGTATTGTCACTACTACTATTAAATGCATACTCTGAAGAAATTATGAAAAAAGTTCTTGAGGAAGAAACAGCAGGAATAAAGGTACCTAAATGGAACGCCAATTAACAACATTAGATATGCGGACGACATTATCATAATAGCGGACAACCTCCAAGACCTCCAAAAGCTAATTAACAAGATAGTTGAGTATGGAGAACAATATTGATTATCAGTAAACATCAAGAAAACTAAATTTATGAGGATATCAAAAACCCAAAATAATGATAAAAGCCTGACTTTAGAACAAGTTGAAAACTACAACTATCTTGGCACAATAATTAATCACACAAACGATTACTCCAAAGAAATTAAAGTTCGAATAGAGAAGGCAAGAACCAACTTCAATAAAATGAGAAAGGTAGTTTGTGCAAGACAACTGAAATAATTAAGAATTAGAGTTAGGCTGGCAAGGTGTTATATCTTCTCGACTCTGCTTTACGGGATAGAAGCATGGTCAATTAACGCGTCGACTACTAAAAAGTTGGAAGCATTTGAACTGTGGGTGAAGGTACCTGAAGATAGCATGGACCGAGCCTGTAACAAACAACGAAGTCATGAGAAGAGTCAACAAAAGAATGGAAATATTGGAAACCATCAAGACACAAAAGCTGCAATACCTGGAACAGTATACAAAAAAATTTGTTTAAAAGTAGTAAAAGATAAAAATATTCATTTTTTAGAAAAAATAAGTACATTCGCGTGTCCTTAGAAAGGTTTTAAAGTACATTAGGACAATATTTAAAAATAAGTACTGTCCTACTTAAATAAGTACATATGGTCACCGTAATTATACACTATATGTGTCGCCTACCTGTATACTGAGGTCACGACCCGCCACTGAGTTCGATTAAACCTCCTAACTTACTATAGTACAAATGTACTCATAAAAAAAGTTACAGCCCTTTGAAGTTACAAAATAAAAATCGTTTTTTTATAAGGCCGCGTCCTTACTGGTAAAAATTTGCGTCGAACCAGCTGTTCGTCGCAAAAATTTGCATGCTCGAGGTACATGTGCTGATGTGGACGTGTTCGTCGCATAAATCGGAAGCAAGAATTTTCGACACACACAACGCACACGCTCCATCGGTTGTCGGTTTTTAGCCGCGTCCTCTCGGGTAAAAAATTGCGTCGCAAATTCTTGCGATGCAAGTTCTTGCGATGAACCATTAGTTCAATACGCACGAAAAATTTACCAGTGAGGACGCGGCTTAATATATCGAAAACTATTAGAGATTTTTTATTGAAAATGGACATGAGGCACTCTTATGGCAGGAACATTAAAAAAATAACCGTGAAATTTGTGCACCCCATAAAGAATTTATGGGGGTATTGTGCCCTTAAGCCCCCCAAATATTTGTATACGTTCCAATTAAATTATTATTGTGGTGTCATTAGTTAAGAACAATGTTTTTAAAGTTTTTTACCTCTTAGTACTTTTTCGATAAGCCAGTTTTTATCGAGATTTTTTGAACATTTGTAAAATCCACCACATATTTTTATACAAACTGGCTTATCCAAAAAGTATAAAGAGCCAAAATTTTTTTAAAAACTAATGGTGCCACAATAATAATAATTTAACGTGAACGTACACAAATAGTTGTGAGTTTAAGGGAACAAAACGCCCATCAAATTTTTATGGGATGCACTTTCATTGTTAATTTTTTAAAGATGTTTCTGCTATAAGAATGCTACATGTCCATTTTGAATAAAAAATCTCAAATAGTTTTCGATATATTGGAAAAAATCGATTTTTATTGTCCTTCTTCGTTAAGCGAAGATCATATTATATTTTTTCCATAAACGTTGTTACAGTGAATGAATATTGTTCTGAAGCTATTTCTTTGTGGCACTTATGTAATTAATTAATTATTCTAACTCTTACAATTTAAATTAAAAAAATGATTTTATTGACGTTTCGACTTTCACCTCGGACGTCGTTATCTGTCAAAATACAAAATATTACTAAATTAGTAATATTTTGTAATACATATTTTGTATTTTGATATCGACGTCCGAGGTGGGAGTCGAAACGTCAATAACATCATTTTTTAGGTTAAATTGTGGCTTATTTCCCAGTTATAAGAATAAATTACAGTGAATGAATTTTGCGGACAGCCTCTCAGTTCATTTATGTTTCCGCAAAGATACCTTTACAGGTTACTTGTAAAGAGTAGTAGATTTTTATACAATTTCCCTTTTACAAGCACTTCTTTATATGACATTAGAGAGTTATCAAGTAACTCGAGGAGAATACGGTAACGTTATTTTAGCAATGGAGCATGCGCAGTATGAATATTGAATAACGGAAATGATTTTAACGTTAACGTGCTCCGTTACGGTAGGTCGGATAGCGGGCTTAAATACGGTAACGTTAGCAGCGAATCGCACCAATTCGGCAGGACTCGGAGTGACTCGGCCATTTCAGTTCTGTCATGTTCATGTAATAAATAAATATGTTGTGTTATGAAATTTTATTTTGTATGTTAACAGGTGTTTTGTCTTTGTTTTCTTGGCTTGGTTTTGGTTGACTGTTTTGGTTTGGTTGAGTTTAAAGTTTTAGTTCCTCTCAGCATTACTTACCAGTACAGGTATGACCAGTTTCTGTTACAATTATATCTGGTATCCCTAACAATTGTACAAGCCTTGGAATATCCTGTTTTTCAAACCGAAAATACTGTTTGGCTTGTTCAGGTTCTAAGGTATCGAAATTAAAGACAGGATGTATCATTTAAAACGAGATTTAGTATTAAGTACTCTATATCATCGTCATTGGCTCCAAGTAACATTGCCTGTTAGATCTCTTCCATATTTTTTAGAAAAATTTGAAATCCAAATTGTACAAAACAAGGCAAAATTACAAAATATGTATCTTGGGTGAAAGAAAACAAAAACAGAAAAAAATTTAAACAAATTTAATTATTTTGCTGTCAAATACGAAATTTGACTGACAGCTGCCAACTATTAACGTGAAGCAGAAATTCGACCACTTGATAACTCTAAAATTACATATACGTTAAAACTTATACCGTAAAAAAATAGCGTTTACGTGTCAAAATAACGGATGGATAGAATTTTACTTGATAACTCTCTATTAATTCCTTTTGTTACGTGGTTCAAACATTCTCATTAATTACATAGATAATTAAACTATGCTAGCGTGCATTTTTATTTTATTTTATTGTGCAAATATAATATTTGCTAAACAACACCATTATTATAATTAGTATATTTTTATGGTACGCAGAGAATAATTATATAATGGATTATAAAAAAAACTTAATTATGACAAAACTCTATTATTATGGTCGTCAATGATGTGCGAATACACGTGAAATGTATTTTATTACTAAGCTGTTATTTTTAAGTAATAATAATAAGCGCCATGCACGTGTGCAGCATCTGTAAATGCTGAGTGCGAGAGAGAAGCCATTCCAGCAGTCCAATTGTGCATCTTACTCGCACTCACATTTACAACCGCGTCAATACGATCTAACCGCCCATTGTTATTAATTAAAAATAACAGCTTAGTAGTAAATTAATGACACAGATTTCTTCAGGATCATGTAGCGGAGACTTTAAACTTTGATTTGGTCACTTTCTGACTTTCATAATAATAATTTTTAACCGAGTTATTAACTCTTAAAAATGGCCATTTTCGCGTTTTTCAAATTTTAAATTTCTTATAACTCGAAAAAGATCAACTTTAGAGAAAAATTATGAGACCTTTTTTGTCCATAATGGTCCAAAAAATCCAAAAAAATTAGTCCGGGCCAAAAATATTGATTTTTACAATTTGATTAAAAAAAAATTGTTAAAAAAAAATTGGCCCACTTTTCACGTGGGCGACTTCTTGAACCTTATTCTGGGATATCTCACGAATGTGATTATGCAAAAATAGCTCATGGGAATATTTTTCCCAACGAACCCGCCGTTTCCTCCTTGTCTAGTAGTTTTCATAATAATTAAATAACATTCTTTTCTTTTGTTTTTTTTTCTCTTATTTAAGAAGATTTTCTGCTTTCTATTGAGGAATCTGCCCTTTGTTATTTTTGTGATTCTTTTAACTTCTTTTTAAATTTTCTCCTCTTGGCCTAGTAGTATGCTTCGCATTTCGTTTAATGTGTATGAACTCATCACTTTATAGCCTTCCACAAAACTATTAGACACTATCAGATGTAGCAAACTCATCACAGGTTTGGAGACCCGTAAACTCATCACCGCAGATAGGTAAACTCATCACCAGCATTTTTGCCCCAAGACCCTGGTATCTATGCGGAAGATTGCCTGTTAAAGTGGTGGTCAGAGGACGATTGCGCCGATGGTACCTGCTATAATCATGTCTCGATAAAAGATCCTTAAGCTATGAGCACGATTTCACCGGTGGAGGATTTATTCCTCGTTTATGGGGTGAAGTTTTTATTACCCCCATTCTAATATTTTGAATTTTATATATGTTTTAATACAAAATTAAACCAATACCTACTCCCAATTGGGAGCGTCAATTGAAAAATATGAAATTAGGATACCTGTTACACTTATTGTTTACGTGGCAATCTAAAAGATTCAGAAATTACTTTAAAGTTACCTATATACCTATTTATATTGGTTGTCTCACGATGAGTGGCCTATTATACGTATCTGCTAATTTAAACGAGTTTGGTACCTGAAAATTCAGCTGCATAACTCCAGGTCTATGCTAACATTGTAACGGTACGGAAAATCAGTATCATTTTCGCTCCACCCTATATGCTTAATCCGTTTCAGGAATTGTACTGTGTATTGCGTAGAATTAGATCATCTGTGATTATTTTTCGTTTCTCATAATATTAAATCGATCATCGAATATTGCGTCGTTTATCTAACTTATTTTCTCTGGGATTTGGCGTAGATATCATAAGTACCTCAAATTATTTATTATATTCTACAGAGAACGCGGTATTAACTTCGAAGAGAAGTTGCCTGGATGTCGCTGTTATGCTTATCTTATAAAGATAAAGTGTCTCTGAGTTGTTTATGTAGTATAACAAGTTCGCACGTTCAATATTGCTAACGATGTGAGAATCAGGAGAAGGCCTTGAGCTGAGATATAGCCATCAGAAATTTGTTGATCGATTCCTGTTCGCTAAAAAGAAGTAGTTGCCTTATAGAGGCGTGGTCGCGTGGTTAAGTTTGCTTAAAGTTTTTCTATTCGTTTTGAAATGAAGAGTGGAAATTGGCTAATTTTTTTTATTGGTAAAACCGAACATAGTTGAGTAGGATAGAAAAATGGGGAGACGGAATGAGTTTGGGTTGTGAGAGGGTTTTGGTGAGATTGCTGATCACTGTGATCAGTTCTGAGTAGTCTAGAGAAGAAGCTGGTGCCTTTCCATCAGCAGGCTCTTTGCCTTGCTTACGGAGAAAATTGTTGATAATAGTGCAATGGAGATAGTTGTTTGTATTTAGTACAGTTCAGTTTTTGTTCCAGAGCCGAAGTAGGCTTAAGTGGCTGCTGTGGTCGTAGAGAGTGCAGATTCTCGACCGTATTTTGTGTTTCTAGTGATGGATTAAACTGATTCATTGGTTTTCTTTTGTCGAAAAGTTCTTCGTTTCTTTCAATTAAGTTTAATCACTAACAATAATAATAATAAAATTATCCAAGTGTTGCATGTTTTTAATATAAAGATGTGGTGAATTTGATTGGCTTCGTTGGTTCCTGGTATTTTCCACGTTCTTTGATGGATATTTTTTCTCTGGTTAAGTTAGTACTGACAACTACATAATTATTTACTGCTACGAATTGTGCAACCCTAAGTCCATTTTCACTGGTTGCAGTATGCAAACTATGTTTCCCAAATATATTACGGCTACAATACATAGAACAGCAAGAATATTGAACTAGGTATAGTCTAAGAGCTAGTGAACCTTTTGACTAACGGTCGTCCTGTAAGGCTAGAAATTTGTAGAGTGATAATTCATAGCACACCAAAGCTAAAAACCATGACCTGGCAGGCCTCAGCGGTGCACGTGTATCTACCAGGTGAATCGAAAAGTGCAAATTTAGGGAGTAAAATAAACTTTCTCCTGTAAGGTTTAAATTTAAGTATGTGTTTGAGTAAGTCATTTAAAAGAAATGTGTAAAATGACAGGCGATTCTGAAGAGCATAAGACCTTGCCAGGCGAGGGGAAAGATTAGGGGTTTTTCCTAAATTTATTTTTTTTGCATCGAACAAATTTTTTTTAAGTTTTTTGAATCATTCCAAACAGAAAAGGTCTTTGGTGATTTTTCTCTTAAGTTAATAGTTTTTGTTATATAAGCGATTGAAAATTTTGAAAATTGCGAAATCGACCATTTTTAACCCCAAATCGGATATTTATCTAAAAATCTCAAAGTTGCCAAGGTAGGTAGATATTCTTTATACATTGATTGATGAAATCCCAAAGAGTTTTTTGCAATACAATATCGTAAACCCCTTTGTTTTTTAATTGCTAATCAAGCGGACGCTTCACTGTAGTATAAGTGAGGACGTTTGAGTTGGCATAAATTCATTATCTCGAGAATTGGCAAATTTCAAGAGCAATCTTCAGACAGGTCGATTTTTATTTTAAATTAGGACTTTTTGGCATATATATAATACTAGTGACGTCATCCATCTGAGCGTGATGACGTAATCGATGATTTTTTTAAATGAGAGTAGGGGTTGTGTGATAGCTCATTTGAAAGGTTATTTAATTCTCTATTCACTAATATAAACAATAACATAATTATTTATACAGGGTGTACAAAAAATTTTTTTTTATTAAATTAACTTTGATTAAATTTGACAAATAGAAGAAAAAATTTTTTTTGTACACCCTGTATAAATAATTATGTTTATGTTTATATTACTGAATAGAGAATTAAATAACCTTTCAAATGAGCTATCACACAACCCCTACTCTTATTTAAAAAAATAATCGATTACGTCATCACGCTCAGATGGATGACGTCACTAGTATTATATATATACCAAAAAGTCCTAATTCAAAAATAAAAATCGACCTGTCTGAGGATTTCTCTTCAAATTTGCCCATTCTCGAGATAATGAATTTATGCAAGCTCAAACGTCCTCAATTATACTACAGTGTAGCGCCCGCTTGATTAGCAATTAAAAAAACAAAGCGGTTTTCGATATTTTATTGCAAAAAACTCTTCGGGATTTCATCAATCAATGTTTAAGGAATATCTGCGTACCTTGCCAATATTGAAATTTTTAGATAAATGTCCGATTTGGGTTAAAAATGGCCGATTTCGCAATTTTCAAAATTTTCAATCGCTTATATAACAAAAACTATTAACTTAAGAGAAAAATAACTAAGGACCTTTTCTGTTTGGAATGATTCAAAAAGCCTAAAAAAAATTTGTTCGATGCAAAAAGAATAATTTTAGGAAAAACCCCTAATCTTTCCCCTCGCCTGGCAAGGTCTTATGCTCTTCAGAATCGCCTGTCATTGTACACATTTCTTCTAAATGACTTACTCAAACACATACTTAAATTTAAACCTTACAGGAGAAAGTTTATTTTACCCCCTAAATTTGCACTTTTCGATTCACCTGGTAGATACACGTGCACCGCTGAGGCCTGCCAGGTCATGGTTTTTAGCTTTGGTGTGCTATGAATTATCACTCTACAAATTTTTAGCCTTACAGGACGACCGTTAGTCAAAAGGTTCACTAGCTCTTAGACTAGTAGATTACCCAACCTGATCGAATTTTATCTATCTGATCGAATGCTTCAACCTTTTCTATTGATTTAGTATATAAATTTACTAGTCATTACTTTATTTCAAATCTGCTTTTTATTTTACAAATAGTGACTATTTTTATGGAAGAAAGACTACAATTAATTGGCTACAAATACATCAAGATGTTCATTAGTACGTTCCAGCACTCCAATCAAAACGCGTGCAGTATGTAGAATTAATTACACGCCACAAAGCTGTACGTATATGTGTAGTAAAGTATACAGGTAAACCTGATACAAAATGAATGACTACCATTAAATAGATTACACATTATTGAAATATCAAACCTCCCAATGCCGTCGTCGAATGCGGTAAAAATATATTGATTGATAAAACAAACATGAAAAATGCATTTGTTATTTTTATTCTTGCTCGGATTAATATCACGCTCCAGCAAACATTTTTCTCTTTCGTGTGTACCTAATGGAAGTTTGTATTTTGTAATTTAGTGTAAGTTTCATATAAAAGCATTACAGAATATGTAGTTCGTTTAATAGCCAGTAGAAAAAAAATATTGAAAAGGAATATTGATATAAATAATTGATAAGAATAGTAAAAAAAAACATATAGTATAGTATAGTTGATCCAAAAGATGGCATAACCCAGACATCCAAAGTGAAAGTTATCCTTCAACACCAAATTGTTCTATATGGTCCACACAATGTCCAAAAAAAAGTCACACCATTTTGAGCGTCGGGTTTGGTGGGGAGAGGGGGGAGAAATCGGTAAATTCGTAGTTTTTTAAGTTTTTCGCCAATATTTCTAAAACTATGCCGTTTAGCATGAACAACCTTCTATACAAAATTGTTCTACATTAAATTTGAAATAAAAAACGCCCTATGCATAATCTTTTTAAAATAAATGGTTCCAAAGTTACGGAGGTAGTATAGTATAACTGGTCCAAAAAAAGGCCTAACCCAAACATCCAAAGTAAAAGTTTTCCTCCAACACCAAAATGTTCTATATGGTCCACATATTGTTCAGTAAAAAGTTACACCATTTTGAGCGTCCGGTTTGGGAGGGAGATGGGAGAGAAGCCAGTAAATTCGTAGTTTTTTTTAGGTTTTTTGTCAATATTTCTAAAACTATGCTTTAGCGTAAACAATCTTATATACAAAAATATTCTACATGAAATTTAAAACAAAAAATGATGTATACATAATTATTATAAAATCAACGGTTCCAGAGTTACGGAGGGTGAAAAGTCGAGGTTTTCGATACTTTTTATATTTTTTGGGCAATATTTAAGATATAACTATACCAAAAACCCAGACATTCAAAGTGAAAGTTATCCTCCAACACCAAATTGTTCTATATGGTCCACATAATGTTCAGAAAAAAGTCACACCATTTTGAGCGTCGGCTTTGGGGGTGAGAGGGGGGAGAAATAGGTAAATATAAAAAGTATCGAAAACCTTCACTTTTCACCCTCCAACCGTTGATTTTATAACAATTATGTATAGAACCTTTTTTGTTTTAAATTTTATGTAGAACATTTTTCTATAGAACATTCCTTACGCTAAAACATAGTTTTAGAAATATTGACGAAAAACGTAAAAAAACTACTAATTTACCGACTTCTCCCCCATCTCCCCCCCAAACCGGACGCTCAAAATGGTGCAACTTTTTACTGAACAATATGTGGACCATATAAAACAATTTGGTGTCGAAGGAAAACTTTTACTTTGGATGTCTGGGTTAGGTCTTTTTTTGGACCAATTATACTATACTACCTCCGTAACTTTGGAACCGTTCATTTTAGAAGGGTTATGCATAGGGCCTTTTTTATTTAAAATTTAATGTAGAACAATTTTGTATAGAAGGTTGTTCATGCTAAACCGCTTAGTTTTAGAAATATTGATGAAAAACGTAAAAAACTACCAATTTGCAGATTTCTCCCCCTTCTCCCCCCCCAAACTCGACGCTCAAAATGGTGTGACTTTTTTCTGAACATTATGTGGACCATATAGAATAATTTCGTGTTGGGACATAACTTTCACTTTGGATGTCTGGGTTTGGGTCTAACTATACCATACTAATAAATGAGAGTGGTAAAAGGAATGGGTATTCCATTCAAATTTCTTTAAAATATCTTTGAATAGATCTTGTAATGTTGTCTTTTACTCTCCCGAATATCTTTTTTTAGAACATTCCGCTCCCAGGTGTTCAGCATATTTTCTTAATTTTTGTTCATAACCCTTGTTTCGCTTCCGTAAAGTATTGGGCTGGATAACTGTTCGGTCTTGTCTCAATTTTGCCTCTCTGGAGATTTCTTTTGCTCTTAGTCGTTTGTGTAAGGCTCAGACAATCTTCGTTTCTTTCGAAATTCGCTTCTCAATATCTTGGCTTTATTCCCCATTACTTGTTGGGGTTATTCCTAGATACTCAAACCTCGTCTACTTTTTGAAGAAAGACTTTTTACTCTAGTTGCTTGTGTGGTAGTTTTCAGTTGTGTGTTTTCATATTTGGTTTTCATCATCTTGCATATACCTACTTTGTTTTTTGCTGATTAATAATGAGCCTATACTGCTTAGGCTTCGCTTCAAAGAGTTTGAAAATCCTCAGCAGTTCCTTTACAGTCCTTGCCATTAACACTACATCGTCCACAAAGATCAGGACCTGGCTTTTGTCGTCAGGCCTGGTCCCACGGGTGGGCGAACTGGGCGGCTGCTCAGAGTGGCGAATTTAGGGCGGCAAAAATTCAACTGAGAAAAACGTAAATTAAATAAGTGAAATAATAACAATTGCGAGGTATATTCGACGGAAAATCGACACCACCGCCTTCTTCTTCATCGCATGAGAATAGTGGGATCAGAACTACCCCTCCCCATCCCTCCCTCCCAGGATTGTTTTATGGCTTAAAATTTCCCTAGGTAAATTTTTAAAACCGTTACACATTGATGCTGACAATATTGCTCAACCTAGAGAACATACAGCTGCTACCGCTCCCTTTGCGTCTGACAACATTCACGCAGACCTAGGCCTATCATCTGCATCCACGTCTGCTGCCGCCCCCTCAAAGTCCTACCACAGTCATGTAGGACAATCATCAGCATCTACGTGAGCTACTGATAGATGACACTACTACTGTCACAGATAACAATGATCTTATTAATTATGATCCAGCAAAGAGGCCCAATAAAATTAATGATTTTGTTAGAACAACTTTGGTATCAAGAAAAAGGGACCCTCGCCAAGGGGCAGAGGCTCAGTTGTACCCGAAAGATAATTCAGATCGTAGGTTTACAACTAACTACTACAGTTACAAAATGTGCAATGGTGAACCTGTTTAGAAAAAGTGGTTAATTTATTCTAAGCAGGGGCGGCTCGTGATAGTACAAGATGGTGAGGCACACTACACTTGAGGATTATTATTATTATTATGGTTAGATTTTCTTTAATAGCCGGAAGGTCGATTTTGTGACGTCATAACGTCACAGAACGGCACCGTATTTATTTTAAGGCTTGCAAACGATATTAAATAACAATTTTATTCGCAAAAGAATAGCTACGAAAGTTCTAAGTCTCTAACAGGTTCATACTCATAGTAGCTGTTTTTTTAGCTAAAAATAATAATTAATATGATACCACATATCAAAACAGCATGAATCAGATGTTTCGTCGTTGGCTCATCAGCGTTGAACACTTGAACAGCCATATTAAGCAAAATTTACATTATATACTACATGAAAACAACGGACAACTGATTCCAGTGGCGTAACTTGGGGGGGTTGGGGGTTATAAGCCTTAAATGACTTAAATCCTTAAAGCCTTAAATCCATACCTCCAGAGACCCACCAGTTGTAGCCCCCTTAGGATCATTCTGGTTTGGCCGTTGACTGATTCTGTTATTATTAATCACTTGCCAAAATGAAATTATGGTACGCAAACAATATACCTGCAAACACGTGATAATTTCATTTTAGAACCAATTTTATTATATTGTAAATGTATTGCATATATGCAAATAGAAACAAGCAAGTAAGCAAATTACGGTTATATTATAAGATTGTTTTTTTATGTTAAATAAACTAAGGGTTAAATTTTATTTTTTTGGTTTTTTATTTATTTTATAAACAGCGTACTTAAAAGTAAATGAATTATTATGAAAGAAATCATAATTTCTAATTTTTGTATTAATTTATTTATTTAATCGACATTGGCAAATGACTTTCACCCAGTCAGAGCATAATAACATATTCTAAACATCTATTGTATCTCTTATACTAATAGTAAGTACACATAACTAGAACAAACTGCTCTAACAAACTACCTAAAACTGCAAAACCACGCTAGAGGCATAGTTTTGCCTGCCTCTGAAAGGATACTTAATCCCGCTTCCAAAAATTATTCTCAGTCATGCTGCCGGCCGATCTCCGTCGGCTTCGTAATAATCTAGACGAGGTACCATCAGAGGCAGTGCCTCTAATGGTACCTTGTAGAGTAGGTATATCGGTGTGTTATGAAGAACGGGTCAGGGCCGTACTAATTTTTTTTATCATAAAAATAAAGTTAATAAAAAAAGTTTTATAATAAAAATTAAATTATTTAGCAATTTTCAAAAAGTTAAATTGTATTTAAAGAATTATTGATGATGATATAACGAAAATAAAGTTATTTAGCAAATTTCAAACAGTTAAATTGTATTTAAAGAATTGATGATGAAATAACGAAATAACGTAAATAGTCGATTGGTATACTGGTGAGGCACTGCCTCACCTGCCTCATAGGACCAGCCGCCACTGATTCTAAGACAAACAATTCTGTGTATTATTTTTTCTGTAAAATATTTTCCAATGCCAAAATTAAATATTCAGAAAATGGATATAATAATTATTGGAAACGTATGGCTGAAGCTTTGTCCAGTCACGCTAAGTCTCCAGCTCATGTACAGTCACAGCGACAGTAGGTAGAACTAGCAATTACACTAGAATCGGACAAAACCATAAACAAAGAAATACAAAAAGTTCTAAATTCAGAAACTTGGAAAAATGTAATAGAACGACTTATATCAATAATACAGCTCTTAGCGCAACAATGTCTTTCATTGAGGGGCGATTCTGATAAAATTTTCATCACAACAGTGGTAGTTTGTTCTACTGGATTTGATCTGTTCTACAAGAGCACATTAGGAGAACAACAAATGGTAGTAACAAGCAGCATCATGATTTGGAAAAACGTATTCAAAACGACATGATTCAGCTTCTCCATAACCAATTCAAAAATAAAATTTGAAATCAGCAAAGGATCATAGCATAATTTTAGATTGTCTATCTATAAGCGAGGTTCCTACAGCCTTTGCCGCTTCTCGCATTTCGACCGCCATCTTTTTCTGTCTATCCATTCGTCTTCTTTGATGGCTCTATCTCTCATGATGTGCCGTACATTTTCTTCGCAGGCAACTGAAGGCCTTCGCCTTCTTCTTCTTTGTTGTGGTATGTAATTTAAAACTTTCTTTGGCCATCTATCTTTGTCTACTCTATATTTGTCCTCCTTCTAATATCTTCATTCCTGATGTGATCTTTTTTGGATATACCACACGCTCTCCTTAGATAATCCATTTCTACTACTTCTATTCTTTTTCGATTTTTCTTTGTGATCTGCCAAACTTCTGCCCCATAAGTCATAATAGGCTCTACCAAGGTACGATAGATTGTCAACTTCGTTTTTTGTCCTATATCTTCAGACTGTAACGATGTGATGCCACGACAAGTGATGAGCTGCTCTACCAAAGACGACCGGAGGAGTGTCAGCGTTAGCGCATAGCACCGCTGGGGGCAACGGAAGGAGAGGCCATCGAGAGCATATTTAAGGCGAGCTAGGAGAATGATAAAATCAGTCGTGGCTAGCGTATTGAACTAACCTTGGCTCAACAGCTGCTGCTAGCGTATTGAAATAGCATTAGCTGGCTTGGCAAAAGATGCACCGTATGTGAGGTGGGACTATGCCTAGGCGGACGCCACAGTAGTGACGTGGAGTCTTGCAATGACCGTTATCGCAGTGGGCGATAGTAGCGAGTCAACCGTCCCGCATTGAGCTGAAATGCGGTGAGTCCGGCAATGTTGATTTAACGTAGCGAGATTGTTAAATATTGTATATATTGTTTATAATATTATTTTAATGTTGCTATTATGATCGAATGACTGTAATAAAGTTCAATATTGTTTTTCCTTTGCAGAAGATCGAATTGTATTTTATTTTATTTGTTATAAACTGTATATAATTATCTTAAATATATTTACTTTATTTTTAACCTGTGCTTTACTGAGTCTGTCGTCCTTAAAAGAATTACCCGTTACAAGACCATAGTAGAGAGTTTAGAATGTTTACCGCTTTTTGCCCTGCTGCGTTCTGTTTTCGATGTCTCGTTTGGTAGTGCCTTCTTTAGATATGATAGATCCGAGATATTTATATTCTTTAGAAGTTTTTGTGGTTCTAATTTCTAAATCCTGGACCTTTTTCATTATCCCCTATTTTTGAAATTTTAGATTGTACACTTGATATTTCTGGGGTGGAACAGATGACTATTGTTTTACGTTTTGTCGATTTAGGTTTCTGTTCACAAAGTGTTAAAATTGCAGAACATTTTATTGGATTTGTGCCTGTACTGGCTTGGGACCTACATAAGTTTTTTTGCAAAAACTGAATGAACTGAACTGAATTGGAAGATATGAGAAAGCAATCGCCGTTCTTGCCCAGGGCGGCAAAATCCATAGGGCCGGGTCTGTCTGTTGTCATAGATCATACCTTTCGTTCGTATTCAACCCTCTCTCAATATTGCCTTTAACAAGAAATTGAATAGTTCTGTGAACAGCGAATCTCCCGGCTTTAATCTCATTTTAACTTCAAATGTTCCTGTTAGGCACCCTTCTATCCTTACTCTATCCTCAGTCTTCACTAAGGTCATTTTTACTAGTCTGATCGTCTTTTCCGGAATTTAAAGTACTCTTAGTGCCTGGTACAGACGCCTTCTTATCACAGAATCGCTCATAATAGTCATAATAAGTACATTTTTTTGAAAGTCCTTGGACGAGACACAATTTGAATAGTAGGTAATATAATTATTATTTACTGCGCATTATCGTATTGATGATGGTAGTAAGAATTGTATTATTGGAACATTTAAATAAAAGATACTGATACTAGTATTTGGTTATATTCGTCCTATTAGAGGTAAAACTCACTAAGTGCACTTTTTTGAGATTTTGACATTTTCATCAATTTGAACTCAATGCGCTACTGCCCAGCTCTGGAGAAGTCAACTGGGGCTCTAAGCCTTCTAATTGCTGAGATAATAATTTATGGTACAATTCACTAAGTGCATTATTGTGAATTTCGGTTTCAGGGCAAAACTCATTAAAACGTATTATTGCAATTAGTGAATTTTTCCTTCCCATATGGAATGCAATATTGTGAATTTCGGTTTCAAGGTAAAACTCATTAAAACTAATTATTGCACTTAGTGAATTTTTCCTTACAATCTGGAATGCCTAATCGGTACTTAATGATCTTTCAAACAATACTTTAAATAACATAACCCATTCTGCGATTAAGCAGGCGACTTGTGTGTTACATTGTATTGTTGAAACTGTACAAACTGTACATTATATTTGTGTGCATTATTTGTTCGGCGATTGATTAAAGAAATATGAGATTAAATTTTTTTATAACCGTGATAGCTTATATAAAGGATAACATAATCTATTTTGCAATTAAGCAGGCGACTTTTGTGGCTGTCATAAATGCCGAAAGAATTGCATTTATTTTCGAAGAACAAAACTTATTGTTCATTTTTTAAATAATGATTTTTTATAATTTTTATAGTTCGTTTGTTGTAAGTCAGCGAAATTTTATGGAGACAAATTCATTAAGTTCTCAATATCCAAAATTGTGGTCAAGGAAAAACTCATCAAGTACAAAGTGTAGTTAGTGAGTTTTACATCTAATAGGATATCAATATACAATAATTGTGTTCATGGAAAAACTCATTTAAGTACAAAAATTAATCTAATATTGATTGTATCATAGTTCCTGTGACGAAATATGGCTTAAAATATCTGTTTTCATTTATTCTTTAAAGTTGCATTAAAAAAACTCCAATATTCAAGTCAGGTGAATTTAAAAAACAATTTGTACCTTTAAATCGATCTTTCTCCACTTTCTGAAAAGTGTAGTTAGTGAGTTTTACCTCTAAAAGGACGATATATTGTTTCAAAAAGTTTGATATTCTAGCAACAAAACTTCACTCAATAAACTTGTTTGAAGTACGACATTCGTAATGCCTTGTTGTTACTTCATCTGTAGAAATATTTTAGCATCTTTACGTTTATTCGAATACACAATTTGCCATTAAACTAGACAACATATGTTAAACTTTCATAGTATTAGTTTCTTAATTCCTCAGATAAAATATATTATATGCCTGGTCGATTTCCGCAATGTTGCACATCTTTATTAGCAATTAAGGCTTATATAATGTACCGTTGTCTTGCTTCAGAGTCCTTAGACCGGAGTATCGCAATTCTGCGTCGATTTATTAATATGAAGATACAGCTACATAAAAAGTGCAATGTCTGACGACTGTAGATTACTGTTAAGGCACAGTCTAGTCACTTAATAATGCTAAATGACGATTTGTCTAAGCGATAGAAATTGGTTTGTAGTTATAGTTGAAAACTGTTTAGTAGAGCGCCAATAAAAGTAATTATCAGGAAGCCAAGTGGTGCCATATTATCGGTGTCGTTGAATAATTATTTGGACTAAATAATACCAATTATACTGCCGTGGTATTCCGTTATAGTCGTAAAATAAAAAAATAATTAGACTAATTTTATACTCTCTCTCAGGTATACTACAGTGATAAATCAAAAGTAGATCGAATGTATAGGAACAGCAAAAGAAATTCAGGAGCAACAAATTTGCATTTGTAATATTCACAGTTAGTACATACCATGTTTAAAAGATGACACTTCAATGTAAGGTTGACTTTTTCTCTTAGGGTCGATTTCTCATACCTGCGGTAATCTATGGTTCAGTTGAACTCGGTTCACCGGTGATCTTCGGTTTTGTTTGGAATGCATTTCTCATTGCACGTTCATGTCAGTGCTCGTTCTACAACTTTCGAAAAATACCAATAGATGGCAAAAGGTAAAAGACTGTTGCCATTTTGAACTACCTTTTTTATGCTGTTTTTGAATAAAGTTAAATTTAAGTATTTATAGTCAAATAGTCATTTTAATAATTATAAATAAATATTATAAAAACAAAAATAATGTTATCGTTTATCGTTAGGCTTAATATAATAAAATAGGATATATTTATATTATCACAGCGTTTCGTGTTAATACAACGCATGCGTAGTCCATGAAATCATCTGAACTGAGTTCTGAAATCTTTGAACGGCGGAATTCCACCGTTCAAGCATCGCTTCAAGTTTAAACTGCCATCGGTTGAACGTGAATTGAGAAAGACGATTTTGACTTTAAACTGACGTTCAGGTTAAACTGGAGTTGAACTTGATATGAGAAATTGGCCCTTAGTGGCGTACGCCATGCAGTGTTTAGGAAGTCATGATGGTTGCAGGACGTATAGAGATTTTTCAGCTATTCTTATTATTTTAAACTGACATCGCATATTATGTCGCACCAGTCTACTCTGTCTGTAGACCACGAGTTGTGCTAGCTAGCGAGCATTCCTTCGACTCTTCGAATTTTGCCTATTAAGATGGCATTCAACTGATAATGATTATATCATAATTAAAAAAAAAACAATCAGTGATCATCTCTAAGTAACTCAAACAATGCCACTGGCAGTCGATAAATACATAATGCATTAAGAGTCAAGATGAAACTATCTGAGAATGGATAAGCCAGCATTTCGAACAGGAACTGGGAGTACAGAATAGGGTAAGGTGAGCTACAGCAAGCAAGAGTTTTTAGAGGGATCACGTTAACAGGGAGATAGAAATAATATACTTACCTGAAGATTGACACAATGCAATAGTAATGATAATTTTCAAAAAAAGATGATAATACAGATCTTCAAGATCGTGTCATAAGTTTGCTATCCCAGTTGTTTAAAATTATTTACTAAGATTATTACTAAAAAAAAATATAGAAAAAAATACACTGGAGTAGACAGCTTTTAAAACCTTAGTAGTCCAGGAACCGAAGCTTTTCACCTCGCAATTTTTACAGAATGGATCGATTTGCTTGAAAATTTAAGAATAAGTAGTGGACAGTCCAAGGATCAAAATCTATATGATGCCGAAAGGCGCTTTTACCATAGGGGTGGTTGCCACCCCATCTCGGGGGTGGAATCTTTTTATTATATTTTAACCGCAAAAATTGATAAAAACATTCATTATAAGCTAAAAATATTCTATACATTTTTTTGGATAAAATTAACAATTTTCGATTTATTCGCTATCGAAAGTGTTAATTTTATAATGAAAAATCTATGTTTTTCAATAATATTAATTTACGACTAACTCAATTTTTGCCGCAGAAAAAACAATTATATCAAGTTCTTGGGAATTAAGTAAACTACGATTTCCTATTTAAACATTTTTTTGTATCTCTGATGGTAATTTTTCTATTCTGAAAAAAAAGGGCATTTTTCCAAACTACAAAAATTCGTTATTCGCTTTTAACTCCAGTTTATTAAAAACTAATAATTCTAAGCCGGTCCAACTTCTAGAACCTATTAATAATACATAAATAAAGAAGACCAAATAAGGTCAATGACTAATTTTAATTAGGATGGTGATTAGGAGGTTGCTTCCGATCACTTTTTCGCTGAAAAAAAAGTAGGGATTGACATTCTTTTCATTATAAGTCACTTAATTTTGAGCTAGTGACTTTTTTATTTCTGGAGATAGATATTTTTAAATACTTTAAATTAGTTTGAACAAGTTATTCTAGAAAAGTGCATAGTTTTCCCGTCTTTTTACTTTGAAACTACAAGATTTAGCATTAATTTGACGAAAAAGAGCTAACATATAATAAACTATAGCTCGATTACTATTAGTCTTAAAGAAAATTTAAAAAACGGTTTTGTTTATTTTTTTAAAAGGTACATTTTTGTTAAGAGGATCGGTACGTATTTTCGGCTGCAGTGCTATTCAAGTGGGTATTAATTTTTTTCGATTCCTGAGAAAACTAATAAGTATTTTTAAAAAATTTAAACGCAGAATGAAAGATTACGTTATTAGCGAGGGCCGAAAGTCCCTGAGAACTTCTATAATGTTTATTTTAATAAGTTACAGGGGTGAAAAACTAAGAGAAAATGTAGTGTGAATTTTAATTTCAAATATCTCATTCGAAAGAAACTTTTTATATATTCTAAGCAACTTTCGGCCCTCGATAATAATTAAGTTTTTCATTTTGTGTTTAAATTTTTTAAAAATATTTATTAGTTTTTTCATGATTCGAAAAAAATAGACACCATGTCCGTGGAAATCAAACATTCGCTATCTTTGTCATACAACGCACTCATTCGAATATAATGTTATGACAAGACTCAAGACAGTGACAAGTAGAGATGTGTCCGACCCGCTATTTTGATATAGCAGTTCATTCTGCTACTGCTTTTTAACGCTTTTACGATGATAATAAAATCAATCAAAGAGTTGTTTATTAAATAGTATTGATAGTGTATTTGAAAAATAATAATTGATTTAAGGCGTACACGTAATAAAAAGTTATTTATTGTTTATATATTATTTATGGAAAATCCAAGTATTTCAAGTCATTAAAGTTCAAATAAAAGTATTATTTTATAAGAGTTTGTTCCGATAACCGTAAATAGGTACGAGTTTAGCTATAAAGTAAAAGCATCTGCTTTTCTTCGTAGTATTTGCTACTACACACACCGGCAAAATTAGCCGAACACCTTAAAAATGGGACATGTTTGATGTCTCGAATTTCCTAAACCACTGGTCCGATTTGAGTGATTCTTTTAGTATGTTATAGCCTTATTATTTAAGAATATTGTTGTAGTAATATTGTTGCTAGACAGGTAAATATCATTTTATACCGGGTGTACCAATCATACTGTGTTTTTTTCTTAAAGTTTGGAAGACCCTGTGGAATATTCTAGCATATGCAAAATCTTAAAATTAATAATAAATTGTAAATTTAGGCTTTCTTAACATTCTCCTTTTTGATTCATTTACTTATGTGAGATAATAAAAAAGTTATGTGCGTTAACAATTATCCATGTTTTTCATCAATAAATCCTCATAGTAGGGGAGGAAAGTACATTAAATTTGCAGTTACTCTAGCGTTATGGGGACCTAGTGGATTGTGAAGAGTATGTGCTAAAATAAAAAAAAGTTAAGTTAAGTTTTCCATAAAGTGGGGGACTTTTCATTTTTTAATTTAATTTTTCATTTGAAACAATCATTTTTCTCCGATTACAGCGCTATCTATCCATAATTCGAAAAAAGTGTCGAATAAAACTTGCTTATCTTTACGTAAAGAATCCAAATCTGCCATAAAAATTGGGGGCTCCTATTTAAGATTTTAAATTAAATCTCCCACCCCACCTCCGTTGAGGCTCGTGACACCCCACGGAGAGGGGTGGGGGGTAAATTAAAAATTTTAAATACGAACCCTGCGATATTTCGCGAAATGAACATCAGATCGTAAAACTGCAAAATACACCTATTCAATATGTTTCAAAAATCTACCGAATGGCAACAAACACGACCCCTCACGGTAGTGGGGTTAAAATCTTAAATAGGAGCCCCCAATTTTTATTGCAGATTTGGATCCTTGACGTAAAATTAAGCAACTTTTTTTCGCAACTTTTTTTCCAATTATGGATAGATGGCGCTATAATCGGAAAAAACGATTGGTGGAAATGGAAAATTAAATTAAAAAATGGAGAGTCTCACACTTTATGGAAAACTTAACTTAACATTTTTTGATTTTAGCACTTACTCTTCACAATCCAATAGGTCCCCATAACGCTCGAGTAACTGCAAATTTAGCATACTTTCCTCCCCTACTATGAGGATTTATTGATAAAAAACATGGCTAGTTGTTAAAGCACATAACTTTTTTATTTTTCAACATAAGCAAATGAGTCAAAAAAGAAAATATTAAGAAAGCCTAAGTCTACAATCGAGTTTGAATTTTAATATTTTATATATGCTACAATATTCCACAGGGTGTTTCGAAATTTAAGAAAAAACACAGTATGATTGTAACACCCGGTATAAAATGACATTTATCTGTCTAGCAAGAATATTATTACACGAATATTCTTAACTAATAAAGCTATAATATACTAAAAGAATCGCTCAAATCGGACAACAGGTTTAGGAAATTCGAGACATCAAACATGTCCCATTTTTAAAGTGTTCGGCTAATTTTGCCGGTGTGTGTATTTACCAGCCTACATAGAAGAATATACTACGCTTTTGAAGTATGTGCTTGTTTAGTAGTATTTTGCTTCAGTTTAAGTGAAGTTGGTGGGTGGACGTCTTCGGCGTAGGTATTTTTTTGTTACAATATGGCAGCATTTATGAATGTGTGTCATAGAAAAATTTACAAATTAAGAAGAAGATTCTTAATTTTTGGGGTCATTCTTTTATCAAATAAAATTTAATAATTGTGAAGAAGATTAACAAATAACAATTGTTCATTTTTATCCTCGCGTAACTCTTTTGTCGCTTCGAATCTGAGTCACTCATTTTTACTCATGTACAATTCTAATAATTTGGTACGTAAAAATGTGAATTTCCAAATTACAAGCACATGGAAAACTAATTCCATCACGATTGGTGTAATGCAGACACGGCTGGCGTAACGCTTTGTAGTAGATACTTCTGGTCAGTAGTAGGTACTTCTGTTGTGTAGTAATAAATAGTTTACTCCTTTAAACGAGAATAAAATTTAATGCGAAAATTATTGGTTTACCGATAGATTTTATAGATAATATTTTCACTATGAATTTAAAATTAATTTGAAAAATACAAAAGTAATTAATTTGATTTATGTAAAAAAGTACTTACTTCAATTGTAGTCGAGGAAATGAAGCTGAGAAAATGGCAAAACCTCGCAATTTTTTCGTCCAGCATCGATTTGTACAAAAATTTGGATTTAGGCTTATTACACCCTCTAGTTCATTTTCTATATTGAGCCGTTTTACGCTTTTGGTTTTTTAAGGGTGAAAACTACCCTTTATTGTAAAAAATTATATAATAACATTTTAAACTTTAATATTGTCAGCATTTGGTTCTTATTAGTTACATAATGATTGTTTTATGCTTTAAGATATACTGTCATAATATTTCAACTCTTAAAACCATCCTTGGTGGAGCTATATATAAAAAATTTACTTATCCTAAAAGAATAATTTCGGCTTGCATCGAATTACATAAAAATTTGGGATTAGGATCATCTCACCCTGTACTTCATATTCTATATCATGCTTAAGGGCATTGATTATTTTTAGGGGTGTAAACTACCCCTTATTTTCAAAAATTATATAAAACATTGTAAACTTTAATATGGGTAAAATTTAGTTTTGAATGGTTAAATAATGATTGTTTTATACTTTAGGATATAATATCATAATATTTCAACCCCTAAAAACCACCCTTAATAACATTACAGTTTTTATAAGTAGATATTTTAATAAATCTATACAAAAAAAAAAAGTAGAATTAAAGAATTACAAAAACATTTATTTACACAAAAATACGAATTTACAAATATGTACAAATACAAATACAAATAGTTTTTTAGTCATATTCCAGTATACGAACCGGTTCTGTGGTATTATACATACATTGAAAATTATCCATAAGCGGGCTATCCAAATTTTTCGAAAAAAAAAATTCGTTTTATAGCTCCTTCATTTTTGGCGGTAAAAAGTTTTTTCAAAAATGACTTTGTAGAATTTTTGAAGGGTTATAAGACTGTGTAAACTAAATTAAGTAAGATTCCTTAGTTTTTAATTAGGGCGGGTTTAAATTGCTCGAATAAGGGGGTGTTTGCTCGTAAATAGAGGTTTTAAACAGCTATATCTCGTTAACTGTTCACTATAATGAAAATCTATGTACAAGAAAATTTTAGATATTGAATAAACTATAATTTAGTAATCTATCATTTTTTTCGTATCTCCAGTATTTTCGGAGATATTTTGAAGTAAAAGGTGAAAAATGGGAAATTCCAAAAAATTAATTTTTCTTTAAACTCCAATTTTTCTAAAATTAGGCATTTTAAATCAGTCAAAATTCTTGGGTGTATTAACAATACAAATATAAAAGGAAGTACAGAGAGATGAAGACCAATTTTTAATTGGGAGGGTAGTTAGGGGGTTGTTTTCACTGATTTTTTTCATAGAGAAAAGCAGGTACCGCCCTTTTTTGATCATAAGTCGCTTAATTTTAAAGCTAGGAACTTTATATTATATTTTTTGAAGGGCCTAATCTGTGTGCTTAAAAAAAGATTATTTCAGTTTTCCGCGAAAAATGCAAAGTTTTTCCGTTATTTTACTTTGAATATTTCAAATTATGCATTTGACGAAAAAAGCTAACTTCTAACATGCCGTATCTCGGTTTGTATTGGTCTTAAAGATATTATAGGAAAAGAATTTGGTTTGTGTTACTAAAAGATACAATTTTGATTTTTGCAGTTTTTTTGATTAAATGCATATTTTTCGAGGTATTCTCAAAAAACCCTCTAAAAAAGTCGATTTTTTCGTCGAAAAACTGTTACTTTCAAGCGCGAATAACTCGAAAAATATTAGTTTTACGAAGAAAATGTAAAAAACATTTTTTTCTTAGAATTACTTTTTACATCGATTTACATGGTTAAAATGTAATAAAAAATTCCCACCCCCGCGTACAGCGGCATGATATAGAAAATGATCCTTGGACTATTCCCTACCTTCTGTAAAAATTTCAAGTAAATCCATGCTGGACGAAAAAATTGCGAGCCAAAATGCTTCATTTCCTCGACTATTGAGCTAACCGTTTATTTCTTCGCTTTTCAGTAACACATTTCTTATAACAACGTCCCATATTTTAATTTGCGCAAATAAAGAAATAAATAAAGTCTTTATAAATTAATTGAGTAATACCACATTTATACAACGCAGTTCTTGACATGTTCAAACCTTAGCTTTCCATGGTAACAGGACATTATTAAAATAACTTTACAACTTTTTTTCTTTTTCGACTATTTATATAGTATATAAATAATGGTAACCACTGAATACATAATTAGTAAAAAAATAATCCTATCATTTATACAAGTAAAGGTTATCCAAGAACATTCAAAAACTGAACGAAACCGAAATAGCCATCTCTACCTTTTTAATGACAATGTCACTGTCAACCTAATGTTTACATCTGCAGTTTCCATACCAGTGAGAATTTGACTACACGTAATTTGCCGTGTAAACACAGAAAAAGTAGGGATAGCCGTAAAATATTTGCGAATTATGTACCCATAGCCTTAAGTAAAATTGTTTTAATAAAACGAAAACTTTTGTAGATATTAGCAGAAAACTTATTAAAAACATTGATTTTTTCAAATGCAGTCTTTGCAGTCTTTTCCAATTTTTCAAATAAAACTAACACTTTCGATAGCGAATAAATCGAAAACTATTAATTTTATTAAAAAAATGTATAGAACGTTTTTTGCTTAGAATGAATGTTTTTACCTACTTTTGCGGTCAAAATATAATAAAAAATTTCCACCCCGAGACGGGGTTGCAACCACCCCCATAATAATACCGCCTTTTGGCACCATATAGATTTTGATCCTCGGACTATCCACTACTTATTCTCAAATTTTCAAGCAAATCGATCGATTCTGTAAAAATTGTGAGGTTTTGTCCTATTTTAAGTTTCATTACTTGGAATATAGCTGATATATTGAAAAACAAAAAAATAGATATGAATTAAAGATATAAACTTAAATACTAAGAGAGAAATTAAGATGAGGATTTCAATAATAGAACGAGTGATACTGGGTGTATCTTTATCAAACATAAGAAGAAATAACTAACAAATTAAAAGAAGAACACACAGCAGCAATAGTCAAAAAAATTAAGTGGAAGTTTGCAGGACATAATATTGTAAGATAAGAAGATAACAACATAGAGACAGGTGAAGAGTTATGAGTGAGAGCTATATCCAAATATTGAACAGAAATAACTCAGAAAAGGTTAAACATAACTGGTATTCAGGAATTGGTCCTATTAGAAGAAGAAGTAAAAATGTAATATGTATTTAGCTATCTATATAAAGCCTTAGTTATATCCAAGGCTCTTCTTCTGATTTCCATTTTTCTCTGTTATTGCAATTTTCATCCACTATGGACCGATATGGCGCTTTAAATCTTCTGCCCAGCTTTCTAAGGTCATTTGGGTCCTTTTGATTCTCAATGTGTTCAGTACAGATCCTATTTGTTCCATCTATCGTCTTTTCGGTTGATGTTATAACCTCAAAGTTCCACTTCACATTTATTGCTTTTTATATGGCATCTTTTCTTTTCGTAACATTCCGTATCCAATCGTTACATTTTCTGTATTTCTAGCCTATTCCCAACATTTGTCTTTCCATCGCTCTCTGGGTCTTTGATAATTGAGTCATGCTCGAGCTTCCATTGCCCATGTTTGGCATTTGCATGGCATCATTTGCATGATGCATTGGCCCAAGAGTTTTGTTTTAATATTTTTAAATTTTCTATAGGGACAAATTATAGATGGTAGCACCCTCTATTTTTGGAGTTCCGAACTCGATACTTATTACTTATTACCTTTCGAGGTTTTTACTTGATTTTTCTAAAAATACTCCAAAAAATATTAAAAATACTCCAATACTCCCGTACTCAAAAAAAAAAAAAATCAATTTGGAGCTCGATGCTCCAAAAAAATTTTGTAGTTCTGAACTCAATACTACCTACTTAATATCTGTACGGTTTCACTTGAAAAGTACTGAAAAGAAATAAATATAAGGTATGTGGTATTTTTGAAAAGACGGTTGAACGATATTTAAAATGACGTATCACTCAACCCCCCTTTCCAATAAAAAATTTGGGGTTGTGCCGCCCCCGCTAGAGGTTTGATGCAATCTAGTTGAAAAGTGGTCCACAAAATGTCCCCTCACAGATAATTTTGACGTGTTTTTGCATATAATTTATAGATTTTCGATAGGGACCAAATTATTGAGGGTGGCACGGCACCTATTCAAATTGATACACTGTATATTATTTAATCTCCAACCAGTCGGTGGACACTACCAGTTGTGAATTTGGCAAGAAAAATGCTATTTCACAACACATTTGTGAGATGAAAGTATGAAGTTGTTGAATGAATCTCGTTTATCGTTTAACTTAACCATGCCCAGTTCTTTATCTACTGGTTTATTTTGTCTTCAATATTAGTGGGAGTTAAAAAGGAAGAAGTTTCGTCAATTTCATTTCAGTTTTGTCCAAAATTTTTTTTCTTGGGAACACTTAAAAGAGTTAGTTTTCATCCCCTTTACTGTTAATTAGTACATGCATGTTGATTTCTTTTAATTTCGAATAGGGCTTTACCGCTTAATTTATAATTAAGTCCTTTCTGCTTGATTTATAATTACCATATAATTACCATATAAGTACCATAATTTATCAAAACCTTGCGCCACGTCGAGAAAGACAACAGAGTAAACTTTCTCTTCTAATAGTAACCTCTCTATTATTGATGAGATGGACTTAGATCCTTATTGTTTATGAGAGGTTTTAGCCTTTTCAGCAATAGCAGAGCCGCCGCTAAGGTGTTGGCCGCCCGTGCGCAACTTAATATTTGCCGCCCTCCTTCCAAATTTAACATTTTAGAAAAAATGTACTTTACTAGTATTTAAATTGCCGTAGAATGCGTTGAGTAAATGTCTTGTTACTTTGAAAAGTCGACTTCATTGTCTTTCCAAAGAGACGCTAATTGTATCTGAACTTCTGCTGTCCTTCCGGTGAGTACCGATTCCACAAGGATAGAAACTATTTCCACCTATTATTTTTAATAAATGAAATGTCTGTCTGTCTGTTCTCTTCTCCCTCTTTTTCTCTTCCTGTTCTCTTTCCTTCTTTCTCTCTCTCTTGGTTTGCTGTTTCTCTCTTCCTGCCCTCTTTTCCCTCTTATCTTATCTGTCTTTTCCATTGCTTTTGATTGCACTGGTTCTAGATCCGATTTATTCCTTTTCTTCCACTTCTCGCCTCCAGATTTTCTCCCCTCGAATTTTGCCCCTTCCCTTTTCCCCCTCTTTTGTTTCCTCTTTCGCCCCGCTGCTCTCTCTTCCGCCTTTATTGTATTTCCTTTTTTGTCCCATTTTTCTTCGCACTAGTTGGGTCGTGCTGATCGGTTCAGTGGGGCAGTGTGCCCTTGCCCCTCCAAGGCTATTTTTCACTCGAGTTCGCCATCTCCCTTAGACATCGCTTGTAACCCACTATGGTACCCCTGGGCCATCACCCCTTTGGCATGATGGTGTTACACCTTGAGGTTGGGGTGGCGGTATATTAGGATGATACATAGCCGTCATCCCTATGCATATCCGTTTGTTTTCAGTGGTTTCCTCCACTGGTTTCAGAGGTTTTCTCCTCGGGTATAGGTTATCGGGACGTGTAACTATGATGGGTAGGAGTGGGTGTCGTGTGGTAGTTGGGAGTATTAACTATCACACAGGGACAGGTTAGGAGCTTGGCTAGAGGAGAGCGGACAGCTGCTCCAATTTGTTGCCTTTTATGATGAGCTGGAGAAGCTGTGGATGTATTCTACTTGAGCGGTTTGCCTCCACACGGGGACGAGAAAAATATCTAAAAGTCCGAAAAACGCCAGCCTCTTTGAATGAAACAGTATTCCCGGAACTGTTTTATGACTATACTTGCAAAACGGCAGTACATACAATAAGTAATATTTTCTGATATTTTTGTTTAGATTAGGATGAAAAAAAGAACTATAAATAATAAATCAAACGCATTTTAGTATTATTAGATAATAATAAAAATAATAATAGTTTACAGAATTATCTGAATCATTACTATTTAATTATTTGAATTTATTTCCGTTTTAAAAAAGTATTATCATCAGTTGCATGGTTTTGGCCGCCCCTATTGTTGGCCGCCCGTGTGCGATGCACACTTAGCACACATGGTAGCGGCGGCCCTGAGCAATAGCTTCTCGTACAGCTAAGAAAATTACAGATAGTAAGGAAATCGGCTTGTACGATGATATTTGGTTGCTTTCTGGGTTTACGGATCATTATGCTACTTTCCATATCTTTGGAATATATCTATATCTGAGCGAGGCATTTACAAGACATGGCAGTTTTATTATGGATTTTCTAGGAAGTTATTTTAATTTGTCTAATTTGTTTGTTTGTTGTTCTCTGTTGTTTGCTTTAATTTCGTTGGACAGTTATCGTGTGTGACGTTTTCCCACTCAAATGTGTTATCACCTTTATTTGGTGAAAATGTTTCCTCGAGGTATTTAGCATATTTATTAGTTTTCTCTAAATTACTTCTAGCCCATTTTCTATATGCATTTCTTAACACTTTCAGCTCCGGGCCAATATCTGATATTTGCCTCATGTGCCACTTTTATACAGTCACTGGAAAATTGTTGAAATGTAAACACGGTAGCCGTGTCGGTGGCACCTGATTGATAACAGGATGAACACGGGAGCCGTGTCGGCGGACTGAAAAGTGTTAATGGAAGAATTTTCAAGATTGGTTGTTTTCATTAAAGTGGCTCTCTAGAAGGTGTGCTATAATTTTTTACTTGACTTATGAAACAGAAATAAGTGTTTATTCAAATATTATTCAAATGAAATATAAAACACTTAGTATATAGTTATCTGCAATTTGTTTCCCTAATCATTTTGAAATATGCAAAGATCTAATCTCTGTTAATTCTGTCACACACAAAGGAATCCTCTCAACTCGGTAACTCGCATTGCTCCACTCCTATTTGAAACCTTCATGAGAAATTCATGATATTTAATGCACCACTATATAATTGGGTTAGCTGTGACTCCTCTCAGCAATCCACGGAGTCTTCTTGCTGACAGGTCTCCTAGAAACAGCGACTGTTTGCCATTTTCTGGTTCCCTTATAGTCCACGAGCTCGGCTATTTCTGATACTTTTGTGGAATATTTCATCGCGCATGATCTTTTTCTATTACGATATTACAATCTATTGGAACATACCCCAAAAAATCACTAAAACATTCTCCCAAAACTAAGTAGTCTGACACAGGTTCTATTTAACATTTTTGTCAATGAGACGTGTCATTTTTTAAAGGCATGTTGGAAAAATGGAAAAAACATTGATCAATGAAAAACGCAACGTTTTCCAAGGCATAATCTTTAAGTAATATTAACATTATCGGGATAAAACTAATTTAAACAAACATTTAAACAAAAAAAAAATTGAAATTTACAAAATTAACTAAACAACAAATGCAATGTCATTAAAGCTTATTACCTACTAAGTAAATTAAAACGTACCTATTACATACAGTGATGAGCGTGCTAATAACCGGCAAAATATCGCAAAAGATGGAAAACGTATTAAGTTGTGAGATAAAAAGAAATGAAACTAGTCGAGCTGGGAAATTTAGCGATATTAACCAATAAATTTACATTATATTAATTGTTTCCCACCTTTAGACGTATCAGAGGAGTATATCAACTAAAACTGTCACGGTGACAGTGGTAGTTGCCAAACTCGTCCGATACGTGTAAAGGTGGGAAACAATCAATATAATGTAAATTGTTAGATTAATATCGCTAAATTTCCCAGCTCGACTAGTTTCATTTCTTTTTATCTCACAACTTAATACGTTTCCCATCTTTTGCGCTGTTTTGCCGGTTATTAGCACGCTCATCACTGTATATAAAGACTTGTTTACAGCTAATAAATGCCGTTTCCATTCCGTCAGCCAAGACTTCCATTTTTTTCGATTTTCCCATTTCCCGTCTCCCAATCCTCTCTTAGACATGGCTTTGTCGACTTCATTTTTATAAGGTCTTCTCGCTCGTCCTCTCCTTCCTTTTAATCTTGGGCTCCATTCTGCAACCTTATCTATGTGTTTTCTGCTCTACTGGTACGTGGCCGTACCATTTTAGACTTATCTCGTCTATACAGTAACCGCCACCGTAATAGACACATAGGAACATTGAGCTGTTACAGTCCTGGACCCTTCTCTTGTTGCAATTTTTATTTTTATGTCTAGTGACGTTTAGAACGTCAGAAAATGTATAGAAACTCAATATTAATATTGAAAGTTGACAAATAATAGATCAGCTGTACAGGGCTTTTTATCGATTGTCATTTGTTTCGAGCTCCTGTCATATGTCGTATAATCCGTGTATAATATTAATATACACAGATTATACAACATATGACAGAAGCTCGAAACAAATGACTGTGAATGAAAAGCCCTATTAAATACAGCTGATCTAGTTTTGACGTTTATAGTTGTCATTTTGTTAAAGTTGTAATATTCTTGATGTTTAAATAAAGTTGTTTGAAAGCAGAGTAATAATACTATTAATTAAATATTTTTTGTATGAAAAAACAATTATTTTGAATAGTCTCTTGACAGTAACATGACAAGGCTGAAAGTCACATCTGAGAACGGACCGGATTAGCCCATAAGCATAGCAATTAGGTACCTATCCATGTGTTTAGTACGGTGGCTCTTTCTGTATATTGCAGGACATCTTTTTCCACTTGTATTCTTCTCCTTGTCTCTTAATTTGGTATTTTGTCTCTTCTTGTGAGACTACAGCATCTTCTCCTATCCTCCAGCTTCTATTTTTACAAGGTTTTTAGATCTTGCTTTTTTTACATAAAATTTTTCAAAAAGATGCTTTAATGTTAAACTCCCATTTACCTCAAAACTAAATATTATTATCCAAACCTACAAAAATAAATGATATTCATGAATAAGATCTTTGCAGAATTTTGACAAAAAAGTCAATACTATTGAACACTGGATACATTATTTATAAAGTTCCGGAATTGGAGTGTTAAAGAAAAGAGTTATAATTTTTTAGCTTTAATATTTTTTTAGGGGAGCCCAAACAGGGGGTTTTGCGCGTTACTCGAGCGCGTCAGAAAATCACATGGGAAGAAACCTTGTCCTCTGTTAATGTACCCCTATCACTTAGCGTCGGGGTAGCCCGTAAAAAAATCTATCGATAACGCCAAATTAAGACAAGATAAGTTCAGTAAATGAAGAACAGTGTATATATTTCAAAAATCTGACAATTTGAGCGGGACGTAAGGAAATGGGTGAGTCCAGTGGTGGATCTAGACATTTGCCTTGGGAGAAGAAATTTTCCTTAGGGAGAAACTTCTAATGAAACACCAATCAAAATACATAAAACAGATAAACCCAAACTGCATAAAAGACATAAATAATAACTCTTATGTAAGTTTCCTTAATTTTCCCAACTAGCGTGTTTATTGGGTTGAATTTGTCTTTCTGTGGTTTAAGTTTCATGTCAACTAATACATTTTTATGTTTAAACATTTTAATTTTGATTCCCCATTTTCTCTCCCCATAGAGCCGCCACTGAATGAGTCACAAAGTTTCACAAAAAAACGAATATTTCGCGAAATGAACGTCAGATTGAAAAACTTAAAAATATGGGTTCCTATTTCCTAGAAAATCTATCGAATGGAACTAAACACGACACCCCGGAGGAGGTGGGGGTAACTTTAAAATATTAAAAAGGAACCCCGCGATATTTTGCGAAAATAACACCAGATCGAAAAACTGAAAAACACATGTTCAATATTTTTCAAAAATCTATCAAATTACACCAAACATAACCCCCCACAAAGGTGGGGTGGGAAGTTACTTTAAAATCTTAAATGAGAACACCAATTTTTATTGCAGATTTGGATTCCTTACTTAAAAATAAGTAACTTTTATTCGAGAAAATTTTTAGAATTGTGGATAGATACCGCAATAATCAAAAAAACCATTTTTGAAAATGGAAAATTAAATTAAAAATGGAAAATCATCACTAAAATGGAAAACTTAACTTAACTTTTTTGGTTTTAGGACCTAATCTTTATTTATTTCTTTTGGAAAAAAACGTATAATTTTTTTGGACATGGCTGCATCTTAATTTTTTTATTCTTTGTACTTTATCAAACACTATATTTCTATTTTTTCAGATTTTTCTGTAATGTTTTTCTATTTTTGAATGGCCGTTTTTTGCACTTGACGCCTAGAGAATTAAAACCTGCTAGATCCATGTTTTGAAATTTTTCAGGAGACTAAAAAAAAAAACATTAAAAATGTAAATATTTCAAAAAGAATCCGGCATTTCTCAATCAAAGGGGCATCAATAAATGTCATTAAATGGCACACTAATTTGGTATAGAGTCATTTTTCTGCATGCCACTTACATCTTCAGAAATTTGTTCTTTTAGTTTGGATTTAGCAGATTTTGATACTAAGCCCACATAATATTGTCCAAATTCCTCATCTTCAACTGCTTTCAGGCGCAATTAATGCACTAAAAGTGGGTATTGAACCATTTTGATAGGAATACATATAAACTATACAAGAAAAAGAAGTACTTTATTCGCAGTGGCATATCCAGGGGGAGTTTGGGAGTTACAACCCCCTCCCCCCCTTGGAATGTACTTTGAGCTTAAATTGGTGGTATTCTTTACCCCCCAGAAACTCTCCAGTAGTTGTAACCCCCCTTAGGATCATCCTGGTTACGCCGTTGCTTTATTGTTCATAAAAGTAATGGACATAGCAGGGTTTGATTCTAACGTCAACATTCCACTGGTATTTTAAAGCGGATTTAGAAGGTTTTGAGCCGAAACCTTATGCCTGTTGATTAATATATATGTATTTAAATTTAAACTTTGAAAATGTGTAAAAAGAGGGAAAACGAAAAATTTAGGATTTCGCACTGTTTGATTCTGATGGGCTCAATTGAATTATTTATTGTAAAAATAAATTTTTTCATTCTTTAAAACTTTGGAATGAAGAGCTTTCAATTCCAAACATAAGAAAAATTTCTAAAGCCCGATTGGTGAACTTGTTCCTTAGATATTATAAATTGTTTATCCCGAGAGGTCAAATGTCAATAATCACGAGTGTATGCAAATTTTGAACAGCCATATCTTAACCATTTGTTGCCTTACAGAAAAACAAAAAATCTAATATATTCAGAAAAGCAAAACCTACATTGTTTACTTGTCGTGATTTTTGGTATCACTAATAAATTGAAAGTTATTTTGAAAAAAAGCATATTTTTCAAAATAAAAAAAAATTATTTTAAAACCAATTTAAAAAAAAAAGAGCCTTTTCAACCGATGATACTTACAGATCATATAAATAATACATAAGTAAAGTAGTAACTTGTGAAACAGTAACGATTAATTTGATTTAAGATGGTAATTAGGGGGTGACTTTCCCGAGTTATTTTGACCAAAAAAAAAAGATAGGTACTTACCAACTTTATTCTGAGCGTAACTTACTTACTTTTGATACTAGAAACTTATAAAAAACAAAAAATAATATTTTATTAAGTACTTTAAAAGTTTGAATGAGTTTTCTCCAAAAGTGCATCACTTTTGGGTTATTTTACGTTGAAATATTCGCTTTGAATTTTGACGGATATGAACCTATTTTTCATTAGCTACAACTTTGCTTCTTCTGGGTCTAGAGAGTTCGTACATAAACCATTTTTTTATTTTTTTATGGGCTATATTTTTGCTATGAATCTATGAATGTTATTTTCGATACAGTACTTACTTTTTGAGTTATCTGCAAAAAACCGTCTGAAAATGTTTTTTTTTTGTTGAAAAATGAACATATTTACTCGCAAATAACTCGAAAAGTATTACTTAACTTAACTTAGCGAAAAACAAAACAAAACATGTTACAATAACTTGTTACATAACAAAAGTTGCTCAGAATTAGTCAGTTTATCCATTTCTGTACTTATTTTGAACGTATATTTTTACACCCCCATAAGGGGTGAAAGTCACCCCCAGGGCAAAAGCACACATCGGCGGAATATCACTTTTCTTCTTTGGCATGTTATCTATGTGGGTGCCCAATTTCAGGTCAATCCAAGCGGTTCTTTAAAATTTGGAGCAAAAACCGTGATTCAATGTACTATAAGTTGCTAAGGGCAACCGACGGAAATTTTGACGGATATGAACCTATTTTTCATTAGCTACAACTTTGCTTCTTCTGGGTCTAGAGAGTTCGTACATAAACCATTTTTTTATTTTTTTATGGGCTATATTTTTGCTATGAATGTATGAATGTTATTTTCGATACAGTACTTACTTTTTGAGTTATCTGCAAAAAACCGTCTGAAAATGTTTTTTTTTTGTTGAAAAATGAACATATTTACTCGCAAATAACTCGAAAAGTATTACTTAACTTAACTTAGCGAAAAACAAAACAAAACATGTTACAATAACTTGTTACATAACAAAAGTTGCTCAGAATTAGTCAGTTTATCCATTTCTGTACTTATTTTGAACGTATATTTTTACACCCCCATAAGGGGTGAAAGTCACCCCCAGGGCAAAAGCACACATCGGCGGAATATCACTTTTCTTCTTTGGCATGTTATCTATGTGGGTGCCCAATTTCAGGTCAATCCAAGCGGTTCTTTAAAATTTGGAGCAAAAACCGTGATTCAATGTACTATAAGTTGCTAAGGGCAACCGACATGTCGCGAGACAATAATGACAATCCTAAAGAAAAATAAATCTCCACTCCACCTGAAAAATTATTTTTAATAATTATTAAATGTAATTTTCTTTTAAAGTAATTTTTATTTTACGATAATATAAGTCTTTCTTTAGTCATTGACTGAAATAATTTCTTAATTGTTATAAATAAAATCACTACGATTTAAGAAAACAAAAACAATTATCTCGGCTTGGTTGGTCCTAGAATTTTTTTTTAATCTTCCTTTTGTCTTCAGCAACAATACTCTGTAAGTTAGAAACTCATAGGATGTATAGGGCCGCTTCAGTTCTAAATGTTTATAACGAAATTTGCCCCCTTATTTTCAAACCCGAAAATAAGAGGTTAAAAAATATTTTACGGTATTTATCTACATCATGCAGAATATGAAAATATAACTTTTTAGTTAGAAGGAGAGTGGATCTTGCATTAAATCTCTACGATTTTTTTTCAAGAACTCATAGCCTTCGAGATATGACCACTCGGCATAAACAATTTATAATATCTAAGCAACAAGTTCACCAATCGGGCTTTACAATTTTTTTTATGTTTGTAATTAAAATGTCTTCATTTTAAAGTCTTATAAAATAAAAAAAGTCATTTTTACAATAAATAATGCAATTGCAAAATATGGCCATTTTGGACCTTTTTGCAATAACAATTTAACGAAATTAAACTTGCCATAGCTCAAATTGTAAGTTTTTTAATTTACTACAACTTTCTATTTAAAAGTTTTTCTCTAAAATGAATATCCTAAGCTGCAAAATTAAAAATCTTTAAAAATTGCAAATTTAACAAATGAAAAACGTTATAAATAAAAAAGCTAAATTTTTTGTTACATTTTAATACAAGTTATTCCTGGCATCGTCCTTTACAACACCTGATGGGTTTCAAAAATTACTGAATCATAACACGTTTTTTCACCCACAGCCTGGGGTAATGTTATGTATGAATTTTTTGAAATTTTAAAATTTATTGCATCCCACCTAAAAAAAAAAAATAAAAATGAAAAATTACGTTTTGGATAATGGGTGAAGAGGGAAGGGGATGGTCAGTTAAAATTGCGCTGAGTCATATTTTTTAATCACATTGAAAATAAATTAAATGAATTATTCTGGGAGTGAGGGCATTTTGCCTACCTTAACGGGGGTACCCATTATATTATTTATGCCGTCCATAAGAGGAAAGTTTGATTTTCCATTGTCGACGCATGTGCCACTGAAAATTGACGCCATACTGCTCATACGTTTTCTTTAAGATCTACATACTATTAAGTTATCGACCTTTACGTACAAACAAAAATTTGCCAAATTTTACCAAATCTCTTAGTCAAAAAGTATTTATTGGCTTTTGCATGAAGAGCGTAGGCGCAAAATTTCGGGCCAATGCATTTTAAACACATTAATTTTTTTCTATTTTAGAATCCTGAGTAAATTAATAAGTATTTAAAAAAAATTAACGCAGAATGAAAGATTAAATTATTACCGAGGGCCGAAATTCCCTGAAAACTCTTACAATGTTTATTAAGTTACAGGGGTGAAAAAGAAGAGAAAATTGAGTGTGATTTTTAATTTCAAACATCTCATTCAAAAGAAACCTGTTGTTTATTCTAATGGACTTTCGGCCCTCGGTAATAATGTTATCTTTCATTCTCGGTTTAAATTTTTCAAAAATATTTATTATTTCTTTCAGGATTCGAAAAAATGAATGCATTTAAAAAGCATTGGCCCGAAATTTTGCGCCTACACTCTTTACGTAGAAAATTTATTGTATGCAACTTATTAAACGCTTTTCTTTACTTCAATAGTTTACATCAAATCTTTAGACATTAATTTGACTGAGTTTACTTCAATGCAAATGAATGAAAATTTGCAGACATATGCATTCGCGGGAACAAATAAAAAAATTTTTATGTTTATTTATTGTTTAACCCTCCGTTAGTCGCGGGGTCTACAATCGTAGACCACTCTCCTTTAAGTGGTCGCTAATTGCAGAAAACTTTACATACGCCCCCATCCCGCTTAGTAGCTGTCACTAATACTTCCAACTTACTCTTCAGTTTGCTAAACGCCGCCGATCTGTTTGCATTATTTTTTTACCATTATTCAAAGAGCACTGGTCTACAAGCGTAGACCGCGCGACTAAGCGCGTTCCAGTTTTTAGTTGTATATATAAAGTTAATATGTAGCCTGCTCTGTATATAAAGCTAAAACACAAATGAAAAAGTTTCAAGAAGAGACTTCATTGAAAACTTAGCATGGGAACTAATCAAACCGCAAATTGAATATGGATCAACTATACCTTCCCTGCTAAGGGTCGATTTCTCATACCTGCGGTAATCTATGGTTCAGTCACAGTATAAAGAGGGACAGTAGAACCACTCTCCGAAAAATTGGAAGTAAAATCTTTAGTCGCGCATGACGACCGAGCAATGTTCCCAGTCGCTTTTGCCCCACTCTCGCATTGCTAGTTGCATAGAAACGTACGGGATTTAACAGGGAAAACCCGCATCCACCACTGGTGAATTACCAATTGCGTACTGCCGGTATTACTTCTTGAGATCAAAGTGCCGACATGGAAGAGGTTTTACTGTCCCTCTTTATACTGTGGTTCAGTTGAACCAGGTTCACCCGTGATCTTCGGTTTTGTTTGGAATGCATTTCTCATTGCACCTTCATTTCAGCGCTCGTTCTACTGCTTTCGAGAAATACCAATAGATGGCAAAAGGTAAAAAACTGTCGCCATTTTGAACTACCTTTTTTATGGTGTTTTTGAATAAAGTTAAATTTAAGTATTTATAGTCAAATAGTCATTTTAATAATTATTGTAAATAAATATTATAAAAACAAAAATAATGTTATCGTTTATCGTTAGGCTTAATATAATAAAATAGGATATATTTATAATATGACAGCGTTTCATGTTAATACAACGCTTGCGTAGTACATGAAATCATGTCTATTAAGCTAGAAAGACCATTTCATAAGGGAGCCATGAGACACACCCCATATTTTTTTGCTATTTTATTGCTAATTTATTACGCAACTTAAAAATTTATTGCTTCATCCCCTTCAGAGAAACAGGTGGCCATTCCAGCTTAATATTAAGCTAGAAAGGCCAACATTCATATGTCCGGAACGAAAGTAGATAGAGAGTTGCTTCCGGTGGCCTATTTTATTGCTAATTAATTGCTAATTTATTACGCAAAACAAAAATTTATTGCTTCATCCCCTTCAGAGAAACAGGTGGCCATTCCAGCTTAATATTAAGCTAGAAAGGCCAACATTCATATATCCGGAACGAAAGTAGATAGAGAGTTGCTTCCGGTGGCCTATTTTATTGCTAATTAATTGCTGAAAGATTGAGTTTACAAGAATTTACAAACTCACCCCTTCAACCCCTACCGATATCATCATTCCCCGGAATCCACAAAAAGTGAAAATAACCAGTTTATAGAGCTAAAACCAAGTACGTATTTTTTGCTTATTCATTGCTACAGGTCTAAGCCAAAAATGAATGTTTTGCTTCCTCCCCTAACGAGCCACAATGGCTACTGCGGTTTAATACTTAAGGCTACAATACTCAACACTCCTATTTCAGGAAGGAAATCAGATAGACGGTCGCTTCTGGCGGAATATTTAATTTTTAATTCATTTCTGAAGGATGGGGTATACCAGAATTTACAAACTCACCCCCTCCAACCCCTACCGTTATCATCGTTCCACGGATTTCACAAAGAGTGAAAATAATCAGTTTAAAAACTGAAAACCAAGTGGGTATTTTTTTCTAATTAACAGCTGCAGGTCTACGCCAAAAACCAATTTTTTGCTTCATCCCCTAACGAGAAACAATGGCTACTGCGGTTTAATCCTTATGCTACAATACCCAACACTCCTATTTCAGGAACGAAAACAGATACAGGGTCGTTTCCAGCGGCATATTTTATTGCTAATTAATTTCTGAAAGATATGGTATACAACAATTTGCAAACACACCCCCTCCAACCCCCACCGTTGTTGTCATTCCCCGGATTTCACAGAAAGTCAAAATTACTAGTTTAAAAACCTATGACCAAGTGGGCATTTTTTTCCTAAGCAACTGCTGCAGGTCTACACCAAAAACGATTTTATTGCTTCATCCCCTAACGAGCAACAATGGCTACTGCGGTTGAATATTTAAACTACAACACTCAATTCTCATGTTTCAGTAAAGAAAACAGATAGAGCGTCGCTTCCGGCGGCCTATTTTATTACTAATTAATTACTTATTTATTACGCAAATTGCAAATTTATAGCTTCAACCCCTTCAGAGAAACAGATGGCTATTCTAGCTTATTAAGCTAGAAGAGGCAACATTCATATTTCTGGAACGAAAGTAGATAGAGAGTAGCTTTCGGCGGTATATTTTATTGCTAATTAATTGCTGAAAAATTGGTTATACCAGAATTTACAAACTCACCCCCTCCAACCCCTACCATTATCATCGCTCAACGGATTTCACAGAAAGTGAAAATTACCAGTTTAAAAACCTAAGACCAAGTGGGTATTTTTTCCTAAGAAACTGCTGCAGGTCTACGCCAAAATCGATTTTATCGCTTCATCCCCTAACCAGCAAAAATGGCTGAATACTTAAGCTACAACACTCAATTCTCCTATTTTAGTAACGAAAGTAGATAGAGGGTCGCTTCCAGCGGCATATTTTATTGCTAATTAATTTCTGAAAGATATGGTATACAACAATTTAAAAACTCACCCCCTCCAACCCCCACCGTTATCATCATTCCCCGAATTTCACAGAAAGTCAAAATTACTAGTTTAAAAACCTATGACAAAGTGGGTATTTTTTTCCTAAGCAACTGCTGCAGGTCTACGCCAAAAACAATTGTATTGCTTCATCCCCTAACGAGCAACAATGGCTACTGCGGTTGAATACTTAAACTACAACACTCAATTCTCCTGTTTCAGTAACGAAAGCAGATAGAGCGTCGCTTCCGGCGGCCTATTTTATTGCTAATTAATTGCTTATTTATTACGCAAATTACAAATTTATAGCTTCAACCCCTTTAGAGAAACAGGTGGCTATTCTAGCTTAATATTACGCTAGGAGAGCCAACATTCATATTTCTGGAACAAAATTAGATAGAAGGTAGCTTCCGGCGGCATATTTTATTGCTAATTAATTGCTGAAAGATTGGGTGTACAAGAATTTACAAACTCACCCTCTTCAACCCCTACCGTTATCATCATTCCTCGGAATCCACAAAAAGTGAAAATAACCAGTTTAAAGACCTAAAACCAAGTGGGTATTTTTTGCTTATTAATTGTTACAGGTCTACGCGAAAAAGGAATTGTTTGCTTCATCCCCTTAACGACCAACAATGGCTAATGCGGTTTAATACTTATGCTACAATACCCAACACTAATATTTCAGGAACGAAAGTAGATAAAGAGTCGCTTGCGGCGCTATATTTTATTGCCAATTAATTACTGAAAGATGGGGTATAGAAGCATTTACAGACACTCCCTCTCCAACCCCTAGTGTTATTTTCATCCCCTTAATTTCACAAAATGTGAAAATACCCAGTTTAGAGATTTAAATCAAGTGTGCATTTTTTTGCTAATTAATTGCTGCAGGTCTACGCCAAAAATGAATTTTTTGCTTCATCCCCTTACGAGCAAGAATGGCTACTGCAGTTTTATAATAAACCCACAGTACCCAACACTCATATTTCATTTATAATTTTCTTAAATGCTCGTTAAGAATATCTGTACAGTTCAATATTTATTTGTAGAGTTTTTTATACTTTAGAGTCCATGTTAAATTGTCGATATCCATTATCACATATCTGTAGCACGTGACCCAATGCTCAGATTTTGTATATCGTTTTTTAATAACTAAATGGTAATATTGGCAGATTCTCTAAAATCTGTACATTTAAAATAAAGTATGCAACGTCCTTAAAAAACGAATATACTAAGAGAGTTGACCATAATTTTTGCATTTATTCGTGCTAATAATAAGCTGCGAAAGAATTTAAGCATAGGTACCAAAAAATTAAAGCAAGTGTTGTTTATTTAATTTTAATTTACTTTATCTTTAATGTACATTAATAATCTGAGCGCTATTTTTTTTTGTTTCTTTAACGAATAATGATTTTTCTAGTAAATCATCGAAGCCCATCCAAGATGTGTTTCCTCTTCGATAGGTATAGGTTATATAGTGACCACCTCGATTTTCATTAAAATCAGACAAACTGGTTCCTCCTACACCAGTGTATCCGATAGCACCGATTAATACTACCTGATGATCGTCGTCGTGGGGTTTGTTTAAATTTTTATGGAGTGTCTTTAATGGTATGGTTTTAATTTCTTCATGTTCATTATAGACTTGAAAAACCACAACATCCCCTGCAATGAATGTAAATTAATTAACTTTTGTTTTTTATA
Source organism: Diabrotica virgifera virgifera (assembly GCF_917563875.1). Classification (NCBI taxonomy): domain Eukaryota; kingdom Metazoa; phylum Arthropoda; class Insecta; order Coleoptera; family Chrysomelidae; genus Diabrotica; species Diabrotica virgifera. The sequence continues at coordinate 87,969,426 of NC_065447.1, read as the reverse complement.
AAATACCTGTAGAGAATTTGGAATGAAATTCAGTAAAAAAAAATACAAAAAGGGTGGTCATTAGCAAGCACCTAAACAGAAGTGTGAAGGTCAATGTCGACAAAACATTGACCTTCACACTGTGACAAAACAAAGATCTGGAAGGAGTGAGGAGTAACAAGAATAACGTACCTTGAAAGCAACCTTGATGAAAGTTTGTACCACTCACTGGAAGTAAGAACACATCTGGAAAAGGAACGTACAGTGTTTTACAAAATGCAAAAAGTTATATGCAACCTCCAGCTGGATATCTCATTGAGAACTAGAATACATAAGTGCTATGTTTTCTACATCTTCCTCTATGAGGTTGAAGCCTGAACAATGACAGAAGTAACACAAAAAAAAATCCAAGCATTCTAACTCTGGTGCTACCGTAAAATGCCCAGAATGTCCTACATGAGCCATACGACAAATGCGGAAGTCTTTCGGAGGGTGAACAAGGAAACAGAGCTTATGCTTATAATAAAAAACGGAAAATACAATTTTTTTATCGTTAGAAATCAAAAGTATGAACTGTTCCAACTTAACGAAAATAATCAATAGCAAAAGGGGACCAGGAAGAAGACGCAACTCTTGGCTTAAAAACCTACGACAATGGACGAATATGACCTCCACAGAACTATTCAGGATGGCTGCAAATAAGATTAAATGGGAAAATGTAATGGTCAACGTCCTTAAGGATAAGGCACCGTAAGGAGAAGATAAAATATATGAGTAATTCCACATAAATTCTCTATATTTCTGTCACAGATTGTGGATTTTTTGAAATTTAGGGGCATGCTTCTGAAACCACTCTTTGTTCGTTCTTTAGGACCTGAAAGTCAAGCTGTTTTGGGAATTGAAATCGAAACTTATGTCATATGTCCGAATTATCTTTCCTATCGTTGTTTGCATTCATTAAATGCTATTTTGTAAATTGTTTGGTACAATATATCAACACTGTCGATGTAAACTTGCACGTTAAAGAAGATGGCCTTAAAAGAATTTGTCTAAATTCCAAAGTAACGTTCCTATTAAATATTTGTGAAAAAGAGACAAGTGTATTTTAGCATGTTTTTAAAGCGAAGGAACATTCCTACTAACTATATTTTTGAACAAGCGTATTTTAGAATTTTTTGCGTTTTTCTGTACTCCGACTGTAATTTCAACACAAAAAAAAGATACAAGAAACATTTCCATATGGCATAAACAGAATTTGCCTAAAACCGTAAGGAACTATCCTACAAGCTATTTTTTAATGAGAGATTAGAGTATTTTAGCATTTTTTTTTCATTTTTCATTTATTTGTAATCTGGCCATAATTACAACGATAAAAAAGTAACAGGTCGGTAACATTTTCGACGTAAAATTTTACACTGAAAAACGTGATACTAACAGAATTTGGCTAAAGCCTGAAGGAACTTTCCTATAACCAATTTTGGAAGGATAGATTAGAGACAAGTGTAGTTTAGCATCCTTTTTCATTTTTATGTATTTATTTGAACTCTGTCCATAATATCAACCCTAAAAAAAGTATCAGATAACATTTTGGATTTAATATTGCAGGATAAAGAAGACGACACTAATAGAATAATTAATACAATGCTCGTAGGAACATTCATATAAGCTATTTTTAAAGTAGATGTTAGTGGATTTTTTCTATAATTCATCTTCATGTGCCGTTCTCGTGATGAATTGATTAAAAATAATACTTTTATACTTAAAAGTAATTTAAGAGAATACCCTTACTGTTCTTAATATTGTATTCAGATAAAAATCTCAAACTAAATCACCACCAAAATGGCGCATCAAAACGGATTGTAGAAAAAGTAATTAAGCTTAAAAAACATCTTAAAATCCACTAATCTCTCCTTCTAAAATTGGTTATAGGAAAGTCCCTTGAGGCTTTATCTAAATTCTGTTAGTATCATGTTTTTCAGTGTAAAATTTTACATCGAAAATATTACCTACGTGTTACTTTTTATCGTTGTAATTATGGCCAGAGTACCTACAAATAAATGCATAAAAGTGAAAAAGAAAACATGCTAAAATACTCTAATCTCTCATTAAAAAAAATAGCTTATAGGATAGTTCCTTACGGTTTTAGGTAAATTCTGTTTATGCCATATGGAAATGTTTCTTGTATCTTTTTTTGTGTTGAAATTATAGTCGTAGTACAGAAAAACGCAAAAAATTCTAAAATAAACTTGTTCAAAAATAGCTAGTAGGAATGTTCCTTCGCTTTAAAAACATGCTAAAATACACTTGTCTCTTTTTCAAAAATAGGTAATAGGAACGTTACTTTGGACTTTAGACAAATTATGTTAAGGCCATCTTCTTGAGTGTGCAAGTTTACATCGAGAGTGTTGATATATTGTACCAAACAATTTACATAATAGCATTTAATGAATGCAAACAAGGATAGGAAAGATAATTCGGACATATTGCGACATAAGTTTCAATTTCAATTCCCAAAAAAGCTTGACTTTCAGGTCCTAGAGAACGAACAAAAAGTGGTTTCAGAAGCATGCCCCTAAATTTCAAAAAATCCACAATCTGTGACAGAAATCTAGAGAATTTATGTGGAATTACTCATATATTTTATCTTCTTCTTACGGTGCCTTATCCTTAAGGACGTTGACCATTACATTTTCCCATTTTATCTTATTTGCAGCCATCCTGTTCATATTCGTTCATTGTCGTAGGTTTTTAAGCCAAGAGTTGCGACTTCTTCCTGGTCCCCATTTTCTATTAATTTTGCTTCCGATTATGTTCGTTAAGTTGGAGCAGTTCATACTTTTGATTCCTTACGAGGAACAAAAATTGTATTTTCCGTTTTTTTATTATAATCATAAGCTCTGTTTCCTTGTTCATCCTCCGAAAAACTTCCGCGTTTGTCGTATGGCTCATGTAGGACATTCTGAGCATTTTACGGTAGCACCAGAGTTCGAATGCTTGGATTTTTTTTGTGTTACTTCTGTCATTGTCCAGGCTTCAACCCCATAGAGGAAGATGGAGAAAACATACCACTTATGTATTCTAGTTCTCAATGAGATATCCAGCTGGAGGTTGCGTAGAACTTTTTGCATTTTGTAAAACACTGTACGTTCCTTTTCCAGATGTGTTCTTACTTCCAGTGAGTGGTACAAAGTTTCATCAAGGTTGCTTCCAAGGTACGTTATTCTTGTTACTCCTTCACTCCTTCCAGATCTGTTTCGTCGACATTGACCTTCACACTTCTGTTTAGGTGCTTGCTAATGACCACCCTTTTTGTCTTTTTTGTACTCAATTTCATTCCAAATTCTCTACAGGTATTTTATAAAAAACAAAAGTTAATTAATTTACATTCATTGCAGGGGATGTTGTGGTTTTTCAAGTCTATAATAAACATGTAGAATTTAAAACCATACCATTAAAGACACTCCATAAAAATTTAAACATACCCCACGACGACGATCATCAGCTAGTATTAATGGGTGCTATCGGATATACTGGTGTAGGAGGAACCAGTTTGTCTGATTTTAATGAAAATCGAGGTGGTCACTACATAACCTATACCTATCGAAGAGGAAACACATCTTGGATGGGCTTCGATAATTTACTAGAAAAATAATTTTTCGTTAAAGAAACAAAAAAATAGCGCCCAGATTACTAATGTTCATTAAAGATAAAATAAATTAAAATTAAATAAACAACACTTGCTTTAATTTTTTGAAACCTATGCTTAAATTCTCTCGCAGCTTATTATTAGCACGCATAAGTACAAAAATTATGGTCAACTCTCTTAGTAAATTCGTTTTTTAAGGACGTTGCATACTTACCCTCTATCTACTTTTGTTCCGGAAATCTGAATGTTGGCTATTCTAGTTTAATATTAAGCTGGAATAGCCACCTGTTTCTTTGAAGGGGTTGAAGCAACACATTTTTATTTTTCGTAATAAATTTGCAATTAATTAGCAACAAAAAAGGCCACCGGAAGCAACTCTCTATCTACTTTCGTTCCGGACATATGCATGTTGGCTATTCTAGCTTAATATTAAGCTGGAATGGCCACCTGTTTCTCTGAAGGGGTTGAAGCAATAAATTTTAATTTAGCATAATATAGCAATAAAATAGGCCGCCAGAAGCACCAGATATCTGCTTTCGCCCCTGAAATACTAGGGTTGAGTATTGTAGCTTAAGTATTCAACCGCAGTAGCCATTGTTGCCCTTCAGCGATGGCCTTTAGGGTTGAAGCAAAAAAATCGTTTTTGGGGTAGACCTGCAGCAGTAACTTAGGAAAAAAAATACCCACTTGGTCTTAGGTTTTTAACTGGTAATTTTCACTTTCTGTGAAATCCGCGGAATGATAACGATTGGGGTTGGGGGGTGAGTTTGTCAATTGTTATATACAACAAATTTCAGCAATTAACTAGCAATAAAATATGCCGCTGGAAGCGACCCTCTATCTGCTTTCGTTTCTGAAATAGGAGTGTTGGGTATTGTAGCTTAAGTATTAAACCGCAGTAGCCATTGTTGCTCGTTAGGGGATGAAGCAAAAAATTAGTTTTTGGCGTAGACCTGCAGCCGTTAATTAGAAAAAAAATACCCACTTGGTTTTAAGTTTTTAAACTGATTATTTTCACGCTTTGTGAAATCCGTGGAACGATGATAACGGTAGGGGTTGGAGGGGGTGAGTTTGTAAATACTGGTATAACCCATCTTTCAGCAATTAATTAAAAATTAAATATTCCGCCAGAAGCGACCCTCTATCTGTTTTCTTTCATGAAATAGGAGTGTTGAGTATTGCAGCCTTAAGTATTAAACCGCTGTAGCCATTGTGGCTCGTTAGGGGAGGAAGCAAAACATTAATTTTTGGCTTAGACATGTAGTAATTAATGAGAAAAAAATACGTACTTGGTTTTAGCTCTTTAAACTGGTTATTTTCACTTTTTGTGGATTCCAGGGAATGATGATAACGGTAGGGGTTGAAGAGGGTGAGTTTGTAAATTTTTGTGAACTCAATCTTTCAGCAATTAATTAGCAATAAAATATGCCGCCAGAAGCTACCCTATATCTACTTTCGTTCCGGAAATATGAATGTTGGCTATTCTAGCTTAATATTAAGCTGGAATGGCCACCTGTTTCTCTGGAGGGGATGAAGCAATAAATTTTTGTTTTGCTTAATAAATTAGCAATTAATTAGCAATAAAATATGCCACCGGAAGCAACTCTCTATCTACTTTCGTTCCGGATATATGAATGTTGGCCTTTCTAGCTTAATATTAAGCTGGAATGGCCACCTGTTTCTCTGAAGGGGATGAAGCAATAAATTTTTGTTTTGCTTAATAAATTAGCAATTAATTAGCAATAAAATAGGCCACCAGAACCAACTCTCTATCTACTTTCGTTCCGGATATATGAATGTTGGCCTTTCTAGCTTAATATTAAGCTGGAATGGCCACCTGTTTCTCTGAAGGGGATGAAGCAATAAATTTTTGTTTTGCGTAATAAATTAGCAATTAATTAGCAATAAAATAGGCCGCCGGAAGCAACTCTCTATCTACTTTCGTTCCGGATATATGAATGTTGGCCTTTCTAGCTTAATATTAAGCTGGAATGGCCACCTGTTTCTCTGAAGGGGATGAAGCAATAAATTTTTGTTTTGCGTAATAAATTAGCAATTAATTAGCAATAAAATAGGCCATCAGAAGCAACTCTCTATCTACTTTCGTTCCGGAGATATGAATGTTGGCCTTTCTAGCTTAATATTAAGCTGGAATGGCCACCTGTTTCTCTGAAGGGGATGAAGCAATAAATTTTTGTTTTGCGTAATAAATTAGCAATTAATTAGCAATAAAATAGGCCACCAGAAGCAACTCTCTATCTACTTTCGTTCCGGATATATGAATGTTGGCCTTTCTAGCTTAATATTAAGCTGGAATGACCACCTGTTTCTCTGAAGGGGATGAAGCAATAAATTTTTAATTTGCGTAATAAATTAGCAATAAAATAGCAAAAAAAAATGGGGTGTGTCTTATATCTCCCTTATGAAATGGTCTTTCTAGCTTAATAGACATCATGAAATCATCTGAACTGAGTTCTGAAATCTTTGAACGGCCGAATTCCACCATTCAAGCATCGTTCAAGTTTAAACTGCCATCGGTTGAACGTGCGAATTGAGAAAGACGATTTTGACTTTAAACTGACGTTTACTAGAAGTTCAGGTTAAACTGGAGTTGAACTCGATATGAGAAATTGGCCCTAAGAGAACTTAGACGACGAGCTCGCGTACTGCTCGGAGTTCAAAAAGTCGTACCTCCCCCCCCCTAATATTCCAACAAGTTACGTGGGACGATGTTGTATTTGTGCACGAATTTACAATATATCAACAAGAACGGCATGCCAAAGATGTGACAAATTTGCATGAAAGGATCATCTCAGGGATATTTGCACTGAATGTTTGACGGACTAAAATTGTGCCACATTTACCATTTAATAGTTTTGTTCCTTTTTTTATTTTTAGTTTTATTCTTTATTATTCATCCCTATTGTTAATTCTAGAAGTTCAAAGATAAACAATATTTGTGTTTTTTACTAAATTGAGCTTAATTTTGTGACCATTTTCATTTACTTACGAATAAAGACCGAAAAAAACATGACCTCGTTTTAAATTTTACCACTGTCAAAATGAGAAAAGCCAAGGAACAAAACATATCTAAAGCTATTTTCTTGTGGCATTTTTATAATCAAGTATATTCAAATGGGATATATAATTAAATAAATTATTAGAAGAATTTTTTACTAAGCAACAACATTTTTGTTTATTTAGTATTATTTTGTATTTTGACAACGACACCCGACTTGGGCGTCGAAACGTTAATAAAATCATTTTTAGGTAAAATTGTGGCTTATTTCCCATTTGAATATACTTAAAACATATCTAATATCAAAGTAAGGACCTAAATAAACATGTTATTAACCATTAATTTGTTATTTTTGTCAAAATCCGGTATTATGCGACAAAAAAATATTGGTCTACAATCGTAGACCGCGCGACTAAGCTTGTCAGTAATAACCGCGCGCCTAACGTAGGGTTAAATAAAAAAAACGATTTTAATGAAAAATGCTTAAATTCTCTTGTTTTTACAATATAGAAACTTGAAACTTTTACGGATTGTAGCTAATGATATGAACTATACATAATTTCACTTTTTACGTTAATTGTTTACGTTATGCTTCATATATAAACAATAAAGTTTCAAATTTTGAACTCTCATATATTTGTTTATATATAAATCGGCGTTTATTCGTGTCAAATTTCAATACGATACGAAACAAAACTTCAACCAAAATTCGAATTAAAAAAATTCGTGTTTTTATCGTAGTCTTAGAAAAACCACCGGTAGAGACGTTTTGTGCTACAATTAACATTAGAATTCGTTTTGTCGTATTAATTAATTAAACGCTTTTCTATAGTTCAATCGTTTGGGTCAAATCTTTGGACGTGAATGCCTTTTCTTCAATGCAAATGACTAAAAATTTGCAGACATATGCATTCGCGGGAACAATAGACGAATAGTCAATAATTTTTTTTATTCATTGTTTAAATAAAAAAAAAACGATTTTAAGGGCAAATTCTTAAATTCTCTTGTTTTTTACAATGAAGAAACTTGAAACTTTTACAGATTGTAGCTAATTATATGAACTATACATAATTTCACTTTTTACGTTATTTGTTTACGTTATGCTTCATAAATAAACAATAAAGTTTCAAATTTTTTGCCGATTCCGACTACTTTTCATGTTAGTACATCATATGTTTTATACATATTTTAGGAAACATGACGATATATTTTAATGTTTGAAAGGTGTAAGACTAAAAAGTAAAAAATAAAAAATATTTTTAAGAAACACTTTTCTTTAGTTACGAGTGACTAAAATTAAACATATTATAAAAAAATCAACTAAAAAGTAAAAAATAAAAGAGATTGAAAAATCTAACACATTCGTTAAAGAAAAGCGTGGTGCGAAAACCGTTTATTCGATGAAAACGCGCCACGCTTTTCTTTGACGAATGTATTAGATTTTTTTAATTTCTTTTATTTTTTGATTTTTAGTTGATTTTTTTATGTTTAATTTTAGTCACCCATAACTAAAGAAAAGCGTTATTAAAAATATTTTTTTCATATTTTTTTTACCATATTGTTCTGAAGCATTTTAATACACTTTACGATTTTTACTTGGAATAAGCCACAATTTTACTTCTATTAGTTTTGATTACCTTTTCGAAATTCGTTCCCAAAATACAAATTAAACAAATATTGTTTTTATTAGTTGGTATTGTTTTTTTCATGATCATTTTTCAGTGCGTCACAAATGATAGGAAAAAGGGTAAGTCCGTGATAATACACATTTATGACATTTATTCTAACATGACATTTTAGTTAAATCTGACAGTTGTCACATTTTATTTTCAATTTAGAATAAAAAACAAATCAAATGTGTTTCTTGCATTTATAAAATGGTATTTTCTTTGATTTGTATAGTCTTATAAATTATACAGATTATATTTGTAATATTATTATCTAATTAAAAAAAAATATTTTTTTTAATTATTGCGCCATCTATCGACAACTAGAATAGTCACAGAACTAGAAGTAATCACCGACGTGCCTTTTTTTCTGTCATATACAATTGAATACGTTAGAAAGAAATCGAAAAACTGTGACGCACTGAAAGATGATCATGAGAAAAAGAATACAAATTATTTTTGTTCTTTTAAGTTTCGTACATTTATTGCATATAATATATGTTTATATAACATATTATGTTTGTTTGATTAAACTTTTTTTTCTTTTGAAATACAGTCGAATCAATTCAAACGTGATCGTACTATGGATCATCCATCATTTCCTGTCCTTCTTATTCGCCATTTGTTTTGAGGCAAACTGCTTCAAACAGAACCTCATTATAACTTGCCTGGTGTTCATAAAATATACAGGAGCACAGGGAGCGGGTAGGGGGAAGTAAGAGACAAATGGGAATAATTTCATGTTGTTGCTCAGATTCGAGGATAATGCGGTTAACCCGTTAAGCCTTTCAAGTGCAGGGATGTTTATACAGGTCGAACGGTTTGATAGCAGAGGCGTACAAAATATATGATTATGATTAAAACGTAATTGGTATATTGGTTTCAATCAATTCATTACGATTACTGGTAATTCAAAATATGTCTTGATCATAATCATAGTAGTGCACTTAGGTACTTTATAAATTATTAAAAAACATTTTTTACCAAGCAACAAAAACAAAATTTCTTAATTTATTAATGTTTTGTATTTTGATAACGAGTTCCCTAGTGGAAGTGAAAACGTCAAATAAATTTAATTTCAAACTTAAATTGTGGCTTATTCCCAAATAAACTAGCAAATTCCATAAGATGCCACAAAGAAATATCTTCAGAACAATATTACAAATTCTTCTAAATATTATTGTTCTGAAGCTGTTTTTTGTGGCATCTTTATGCAATTTACTAGATATGGTTTTCAGCGATTTTGAATAAATTCGTCCGTCTGTACCACAACCCACAACTTTTGTCTGTACCACAACTTCGTCCGTCTGGACTTTGTAAACACAACTCATCCGTCATTATACAAGATAGAATGACAAATGAGGTGTCGAATGAAAGCTTATAACCCAAGGATGGTATTAAAGGTGAGAAATTTAACCTCGGACTTCCGGTTTTAGAGTTGCAATTGGAAGAACAGTTTTAAAGTCGTCGAAATATACATATAATATATGGTTCTTTTCATGAGCATTTTTCAGTGCGACACAAATGATAGAAAAAAAGGTTAGTCCGTGAAAAATACACATTTATGACATTAATTCTAACATGACATTTTAGTTAAATCTGACAGTTGTCACATTTTATTTACAATTTGGTATAAAAACAAATCAATTGTGTTTATTGCATTTATAAATGGCATTTTCTTTGATTTGTATAGTCTTATAAATTGTACAGATTAAATTTTTATTATATAGAATAATATAATATTATTTAATATTATATTATTAGCGCCATCTATTGACAACTAGATTAATTGTTATAAATGTTACGGACGAAATATAATCAGAAACGTGCGTTTTTTTCTGTTACATACAATTTAATGCGTTAGAGAGAAATCGAAAAACTGTGACGCACTGAAAAATGCTCATGAAAAGAACCATACTATTCGACGATATACTATTCGACGCGTCTTAGTAAGACGAGAACAAATATACACTTCCGGTTTCATGTCCGTCTGTCCATCTATCCGCAAATATATATCTCCTCCGTTATTAAAACAGATATAATGACAAATAGGTGTTGAATGAGAGCTTATAACTCAAATATGGTATAAGAGGTAAGAAATTTGACCTCGGACTTTCGGTTCTCGAGTGGCAATCTAAAGTGTGTACTATTTTAAAGTCGCCGAAACAGATCAAGCTACTCGACGAGCCTTAGAATGACGAGAATAAATAGGTATATACTTCCGGTTTTTATATCACTTCCGATTAAAAAGGTGTAACCGAAAGTGCCACATTATAGTCGCTAAAAGTCTTCCTCTATTCTTCTTCAGTCTGTTTGCATCCACTCCTGGACAAAGGCCTCTCCATGAGTTCTCCATTCTTCTCTGTTTTGTGCTATTTGGTGTCAGTTTCTTGCCAATTTTGCTATGATGTCGTCTAGCCATCGTTTTTGTGGTCTTCCTCTACTACGACTGGTCTCGCGTGGTTTTCAATGTACCGGGTGTCCCAATAAGAATGGCTCTCGGCCATATCTCAGGAACCGTTTATAGTAGAGCTTTAAAATAAAAAATTTTATAACAAAAGTTGCCTCAGGAAAAGTCTGGAAATTAATTTCATAATTGTGGGTCCACCGCTAGAGGACGTAATTGAATATCAAAAATTAAAAAATCTAAATTTTACAAAATTTTCCTAATGAAGGGGCACTGTAAATCCGATTATTGTATTCTTCATAAAATTCTGCGCATATTTGACTAAAAAGTTTAACTCTACTTTTGCAAATAAGAGGTGGGGGTGAGTGGGAACCTTGTTATGAAAAAATGGCTGTAAGTCCGGTTCTGCTAAATCAAATTTTGAAAACTGGGTCTTGTTGAAGACAGATATTTTTCTTCAATGTAAGCGTGATAATTTTGAACCATCCTAATAAATGATAAGCCAGATGGGAGGCGTTATTTAATGTTCTTCAGAAATCTAGTTTTCTTTGGAAAATATTAAATACAAGTATGAATTTTTAATCATACTTTATAAAATTAGATTAAATTAGCAATAGAATAGCGAAAACCGCATGTCGATACCTTTTTTATATCTCAAGATATCTCGAGAAACGTGTAAATTTTATACATAACTGTTACTATCACCGGTAAACTAAGTTAATGAAAAGTAGTGTGCTGTGGAAAAAAACAAAATAACATTTTCCAGATGTCAACGTATAAAAATATAATTAATTAAAACAACAATATAAAGAGAAACGATACTATTAAAATTAAATATAACAAAGAACAAAAAGAACTACTTAGTGACGACCTAAATATTCAAATTGTTGCCCATCAAACACTACTCTAGAATACATTAAACAGAGAATACTAAACGCCATTAAAAGCATATCGAGAGCAGAAATTGAGACTGCTGTTCAATCTACTCTTGAAAGAGTAAATGTTTGCAACGAAAATGATGGGCAAAAATTTGAACGTTTATGTCACCACTAAATAGTTGTTTTTATTTCTTTGTAATAGGGCTTTTCAACGCTTCTCATTTGTTTCGAGCCTCTGTCATATGCCGTATAATCCGTGTATAATATTAATATACGAGATATGAACGAGGCTCGAAACAAATGAAAAGCGTTGAAAAGGCCTAATATACGTTGACAGCTGGAAAATGCTTCTTTGTTGTTTCCATAGCACACTACTTTTCGTTAAACTTCGTTTACCGGTGACAGTAATAGTTATGTTTTTAAATTTACACGTTTTGTAAGATATCTCGAGATAGAAAAAAGGTATTAACATGCGGTTTTCGCTGTTCTGTTGCTAATTTTGTCTAATTTTGTAATATGGTATTAAAAATGCATGTTTGTATTTAATATTTTCCAAAGAAAACTAGATTTCTGAAAAAAATTAAATAACGCTTTCTAGCTGGCATATTACTCAGTAAGTTGGTTCGAAATCATAACTTTTACATTGACGAAAAAGATCTGTCTTCAACAAGACCAAGTTTGTAAAATTTGATTAAGCAGAACCGGACTCACAGCCAGTTTTTCATAACAAGGTTCCCACTCACCCCCACCTCTTTCCAAAGGTAGACCTAAACTTGTGAAATCACATATGCGTAGATTTTTATGAAGAATACGACGATTGGATTTCCAGTGCCCCTTCATTAGGAAAATTTTGTAAAATTTAGATTTTTTAATTTTTGATATTCAATTACGCCCTCTAGCGGTGGTCCCACAATTATGAAAATAATTTCCAGGCTTTTCCTGAGGCAATTTTGTTATAAAATTTTTTATTTCAAAGCTCTACTATAAATGGTTCCTGAGATATGGCCGATAGCCATTCTTATTGGGACACCCGGTACAATGTTTCTCGTCCACATTTCGATGTTTTGCCATGCCATGTGTCCTTTATAGTTTTATAAAGATTTTTCCATAGTATTTGATAAATTTGAAATAAAACACGCCACAAAAGAGTACCTTTGATACAGTTTGCATTTTGATGCTCTTTTGTGGCGCGTTTTACTTCAAATTTAGCAAATATTATGGAAAAAATCTTTAAAAATAAAACTAGAATTTTATTTTCCATCAAAATGAAAATACATTCTCGCGCCACGTAGTCACCACATACCAGATCCTTTGTAGATGGAATATTGTATGCGCCACTCATTTTTACGGCGTTTAGCGGTTTTTATTCTTGTATATTTAGCAGCTTTAAAGAAACTAACTTTATTTGCGGCAAAATATAAAAACTGCATACAGAAGCTGTTATACTTTTCATCTTTAAAACGCATTTTGATTTTTGTCGATATAGACACTTGACTTTGACTTTGATCAGATATCGAATTTTTACCGTCGAGTTGGCACACATTTTATTTAAAAAATTGATATCGCGCGCGTAACTAACATTCAAAATTGCCGGTCGCTTCAAGCGTTATTTCCGAGAGAACGGTTCATCATCATTCTCTTTGCCTTATCCCTAGGCGGGGTCGACTTCCCTAATTGCATTTCTCCACACAATTCTATCTTGGGTAATATCAATGTTAATCCCCTTTACCAACATGTCCTGCCTTATCGTCTCCCCCCAGGTCTTCTTTGGTCTTTCTCTCCTACTCCTTCCAGGAATCTACACTTCAGCTATTCTTCGTATTGGGTGATTAACGTCTCGACGTCGAACATGACCAAACCATCTTAACCTATGCTCTCTCATTTTGGCATCAATTGGTGCCACACCTAGACTTTCCCTAATATACTCATTTCTAATTTTATCCTTTGTCACTCCACTCATCCATCTAAGCATTCTCATTTCCGCCACATGCATTCGTTGTGCCTCTTTCTTCTTCACTACCCAACATTCAGTGCCGTACATCATAGCCGGTTTTATGGCTGTTTTATAGAATTTTCCCTTCAGCTTCATTGGAATTTTTCTATCACACAACGCACCACTCGTTTCTTTCCACTTTATCCATCCAGCCCTAATTCTACTGCATGCATCTCCATCTATTTCTCCATTACTCTGTAATACCGATCCCAGATACCATTTTATTTGTAAAAATTGAAGAAAAAAAACTTCTGTGTAAAAGGTATATTTATTTAAACCCCAATAAAGGGCTACATTAAAAACAGAACGTTTTCGCTCTAAAGAGAGCATCATCAGTGTTCTAAGTGTTCTAAATATTTTATTTGTAGTAACTCCATCTTTAAATGAACATTCCAAATACTCTGTTTTTGTCCTACTAAGTTTTAAACCTTTTTCTTCCAGAGCTTGCCTCCACTGTTCCAGTTTTTGTTCTAAGTCAATTTCATTATTTCCTACTAACACGACATCATCAGCATACATTAAGCACCATGGAATGTTACCCTGTAGTTTCGCTGTTATCTGGTCCAAAACTAATGAGAATAAATACGGACTAAGCACAGAGCCTTGGTCAATCCTACTTTCACATGAAATTTATCAGTCTCTCCCACACCTGTCCTAACACTAGTCGTTACTCCCTCATACATATTCCTCACAATCTTTACATATTCACCAGGGACTCCTTTCTTATTAAGTGCCCACCACAGAATCTCTCGAAGAACTCTATCATATGCTTTCTCAAGATCAATGAATACCATATGAGCGTTTGTTTCTTTCCTCCTGTATTCTGAGAGAACGGTTCATTTTACACAAAAAGTGCTAATAAATATTTTTGTTCACAATTATCTCAGCAAGATTTCTTGTTTGAGAGAAGCTATATTAGGTAACTGTTAGGTAATTTGCCATTGCCTTAGAGACATAATTTCCTTTTTTTGTTTGTAATTAGAATAAACCAATATCGTTCGGCGCTTAATATACAGGTATACACATACACCCAACCCATGAGTTTTCGAGCCCATAGATTGAATAAACATAAAAAATATATGCTGAAAATGAAAACACGGACTTTGCAACTGTTATTATTTCATCAAGTATGTTTCTGCTGCTTATTTTTATAACACTCACTTATTTTATTATTTTCTGCGATTGAAATTTATAATTAACTTTTATTTGAAATTTATAAACTTATTAGCTTTTACTTAAATGACAAAATATAGTCTCGAGTTCAATCGCACGCCACTGGCTTACGTAGCTCTATCTTTGCCTCTTACCCTCACATTAACGTTTCGTTATATTGTTTTTATTGGAATTAAGCGGTAAGCTGATACACAAAGGGAATATTGCCATGCCCATTAACAACATTGCTCTCAAATATTTATGAGAACCTAATGAAGTTGCTTTTGTTTATCTGATTCGTAAATTAGGAGCATTACGGACTCGGAATTAAAAGGTGTAGCGATTTCATATAGCAATGAATGACTTTATCGACGCACGAAGGTCGGAATTATCAATTTTTTTGTTTCATTTCATAAACATGACCAAAATGTAAAAACAGTCATCTCCACAAACAATTGATAAAAGAATAAGAGTAGGTAATATTTACCTGATCATACAAAATTTAGCTGATATTAATTATTAGGTATTACTTACAAAAATTTAAAAACTACAGATTTTATAGTCGGTTCGCTAAACTCAGACACAACTGGCTAGTGATTTTAGTAATAGTGCAGTCACTGAAGGTTTTCACCTCCGATTTCGTTGAACCTTCATCGATTTTCACGAAAATAGGTGAGTAATTAGAGGATACCTCAAGGAACAAAGGTAACATGATGCCAACTTGCGCTTTTACCCTGGGGGTGGATGCACCCCTTCTCGCGGGTGAAAATTATTTTACTAAAAATAATACCATAAGTGGATAGAGGGACAAATTATAAGTAAAATTGATTATATAAAGTTATTAAAATAAACCAACACTTTTTGAGTTATTAAAGACCAAAGATTTGATTTTTTCGTAAAAAATTGCATGTTTTAAATCGGTTTTTCACGTATAAATCAAAAACTATAAGCTTTTAAAAAAAAGTTATTATTACTGAAATTGAAGATAATAAAAAATTGAACACGTTTCTTACATAAAGAACTAAACTTATGCTAGTTCAAAGTGAGTAATTGGCAATTGAATGTTTATTTTTTTCGACGAGTACTCAAATCTAAGTATTCAAGATTAAATAACGGGAAAACGATGCAATGTATAAAATACTCCTGCCATACCTTTGCCAAAGTACTTCGGAATACCTATCAAATGAGCTTCAAAACAAGGTAATAGCGTCAAAATTAAGTAAGTTATAATGAAAATAAAAGAACCGCTTCGAATTTTTTAGGAAAAAGTAAAAAATTAAACATACGCCATTTCCACAAAAATTAAAATTTATAGTAATCCTTACAAGAACTTCTTTATATTAGCATAAGTAATGTTTTCGATAATTTTGACCGGTTTAGAATGCAGATTTTTGAAAAAAAGATGTCATTTATAAAAATCATAATTTTTAAAATTATTGTAATTCTCATATTCTTTTGATAGTAACTCCAAAAATACTCAATATACGTAAAAAATTATATATAATAAAATTTTAGTTTTTTCTATGCCAAATAGTTCATCTGTTTTATTATTTCTATAGGGTAAAAAATAACCGAGATAGAAACGTTTAAATCTTAAATTTTGCTGTGGGAACCATGCAACCGGGGTCATTTAACCTTTTATTATTAAAAGAGTAAGGGGTTTAAAAGATTAGGTTTAACGTGCTTAAATGGAACTTAGAATTAGTTTTCAAACAGTTTTTAGATGAACCTGATATCGTAAATATGAACGGAGTTATTAAAAAAAAAACAATAACATTGTTTGGAAAAATTTTTAAAAGATAAATTTTGAAAAAATTTTGGAGCATAAATTTTAACGCCATCAACATGTTCGGGGGCTCATTTAATAGATATTTTTAAGTAATTTGACAAATGTTTAATAAGTTTATGTTATAAAATGCATCAATTTCCCGTTATGTCAGCTTGAATACATAGAGCTTTTTACTCGCCGAAAAAAATATATATTCAATTACCTATAACTCACTTTTAGTTAACATTAAAAGGTTTTTGTAGTAAGGGGTTTATTTCATTTTTTATTAGCTACAATTTTGATAATAATAACTTTTTTACCAAAACTTACACTTTTTGAGTTATTGATGGAAAATTGGTTAAAAACATGCATTTTTCTCAAGAAAAATAAAAATCTTTGATCTTTAATAACTCAAAAAGTTTTGATTTATTTTAATAACTTTATGTAACACATTTTGCTTGAAATTTGTCCCTATATCGAATTATGGGGTTATTTTTAATAAAATAATTTTCACCCCCGAGAAAGGGTGGCATCCACCCCCAGGGTAAAAGCGCAAGTTCACCATGTCACCTTTGTTCCTTGAGATATCCTCTAACCACTCACCAATTCTCATGCAAATCGATAGAGGTTCAACGAAATCGGAGGTAATAGCTCACATCCACCTTTAGTGACTTCACTATAAGTAATTTTGCCAATTTCGTAAAATTGGCAAAAAATAATTACTAAATAGTTAATAATTACTAAATAGTTAGTAATTTTGCTAATTTTGGCAAAATTGGCCAAACACAAAAAAATTAACTACTAAAATTACTAGCCAGTTGTGTCTGAGTTTAGCGAACCAACTTATTAGTAGTCCAGCAAATGAAGCATTTTGGCTCGCCATTTTTTCGTCCAGTATGTATTTACTTGAAATATCCACAGAAGGTAGGGAATAGTCCAAGGACCATTTTCTATATCATGCCGCTGTACGCTAAAACCTTGGGGGTGGTTGCCACCCCATCTCGGGGGTGGGAATTTTTTATTACATTTTGGCCCAGTGAGTCGATGTAAAAGGTAATTCTAAGAAAAAAATGATTTTTACATTTTCTTCGTAAAACTAATATTTTTCGAGTTATTCGCGGTTGAAAGTAACAGTTTTTTCGACGAAAAAATCCACCTTTTTTGAGGGTTTTTTGAGAATAACTCGAAAACTATGAATTTAATAAAAAAACTGTAGGTATCAAAATTGTATCTTTTAGTAAAATAAATCAAATTCTTTTTCTATAATATTTTTACGACCAATATAAACCGAGATACGGCATGTTAAATGTTAGCTTTTTTCGTCAAATGTAAAATTTGAAATATTCAAAGCCAAATAACGGGAAAACTTTGCATTTTTTGAGGACAACTTAAATAATCTTTTTTCAAGCATACAATTAGGCCGATGCCACATTATGCGTTTTGACCGGATGCGTTTTCACCGGATGCGGCGAAAACGCATAGTGTGACAGATCGGTCCGGTTGCGTTGGAAACGGATGCGTTTTGAATCATCGGTACGCGCCTACAAACTGCACCAGACTAAACGCATAGTGTGACAGGTCGGTCCGGTTGCGTTGGAAACGGATGCGTTTTCACCGCATCCGGTCAAAACGCATAATGTGGCATCGGCCTTAGGCTTTAAAAAAATAATAAAAAGTTTTTAACATAAAAATTGAGCAACTTATGATCAAAAAAAGATCGGTACATGCTTTTCTCTACGAAGAAAACAGTGAAAACAACCCCCTAACTACCCTCCTAATTATAAATTGGTCTTCACCTTTCTGTAATTTCATTTATATTTGCATTATAAATACACCCAAGAAGTTTGATCTATTTAAAAGGCCTAATTTTAGAAACATTGGAGTTTAAAAAAATAGATTTTTTGCAATTTCGTATTTTTTACCATTTTCTTCAAAATATCTCCGAAAATACTGAAGATACGAAAAAAATGGTAGACTACTAAATTGTAGCTTTTTTAATGGCTAAAATTTTGTTAATTTTGTTGTGCATAGATTTTCACTAGAGTAAACAGTTAGCAATATATAGCTGTTTAAAACCTCTATTTATGAGCAAACACCCGCTTATTCGAGCCCTTTAAACCCACCCCAATTAAAAACTAAGGGATCTTATGGAATTAAATTTACATAGTATTACAGCTCTTTAAAAATCCTAAAAAATCATTTTTGAAAAAACTTTTTATCGCCAAAAATGAAGGAGCTATGTTTATAAAACGAATTTTTGTTTTCGAAAAATTTGAATAGTCCGATTATATTATAGCATTTTCAATGTATGTAATACCACAGAACCGGTACGTATACTGGAAGATGACTAAAAAACTATTTGTATTTGTATTTGTACATAATATGTATTTGTAAATTCGTATTTTTGTGTAAATAAATGTTTTTGTAATTCTTTAATTCTACTTTTTTTCTGTACAGGTCTATTAAGTTATCTATTTATAAAAATTGCAATGCTATTAAGGGTGGTTTTTAAGGGTTGAAATATTATGATATTATATCCTTTAGCATAAAACAAACATTATTTAACCAATCAAAACCAAATTTTACCCATATTAAAGTTTACAATGTTTTTATATAATTTTTGACGATAAGGGGTAGTTTACACCCCTAATAATAATCAACGCCCTTGAGCATGATATAGAATATGAAGTAGAGGGTGATATGATCCTAATCCCAATTTTTTATGTAAATCGATGTAAGCCGAAATTATTCTTGTAGGATAAGTCAATTTCTTATTATATAGTTCCAACAAGGGTGCTTGTAAGGGTTGAAATATTATGATATTATATCTTAAAACATAAAACAATCATTATGCAGTGGCGACGCGTGACTTTTTATGAATTGTTACCAAAACCAGATGCAAAAAATCTTATTTAAAAAGTGAAGATATAGCTAAATGTATATATACACTCACCGGCACAAAATTCCGCCACCCAAAATTTTTGATTAAGTTTGACAATCTATAACTTTATTATTTGTACCTCGATTTTAAAGATTCTTGCACGAGTTTGTAGGTACATGTATTGATGTCAATTGCTATTATTCCGGTAACAAAAATTGTTTGCTTAGATGGCATTATAAGGGGGTGTATGTAAGCGTTGTTTTTTCTCCTAACTTTAAAAAATTCTGTGCAAAAATTGGAGAGCTGATTTTGTTTCATACTCCGTTTGTATTATCCTGGAGGTATCACTAAGTTCTTGTTTTTTGAATTATCTGAATATCTCTTTTCTTGTAAGAGCTGTAATCAAAAACACTGCTTTGAAGGTTTATTTAATTAAAAATATAAAACGCACTAAAATTAACAAAACAAAACAAATTTAACAACAAAACAAAACAATTCAATAGCGGTTATGTCCACCTCTTGCAGCAACAACTGCTCGCAATCTGTTTAGCATCTAATAAAGATGTGTTTTCCTTGCCTGGGGAATAGCCTGATATTCCTCTACCAGGGCCATAATTGTACCAAATTTTCTGGAGGCCTATGATGACGGCAAATAGCTTTTTTTATTCATCCCATAAATACTCAATATGATTGAGATCTGGGCTGCATGCGGGCCATTCTAATCTTATCAATCCAACCTCAATTGTATGAGCCAGTCAAGTGTTTTTATTTACAAAAAATGGTACAGCTCTTACAAGAAAAAAGATATTCGGATAATTCAAAAAACAAAATGTTGGCGATGCCTCCGGAAAAATATGACAGGACTGTGAAACAAAATCAGCTATTCCATTTTTCCACAGAATTTTTTAAAATTAGGAAAAAATACAACGCTTCCTTTCACCCCTGTACAATGACATGCAAGCAAAATTTTTTGTTACCGGAATAATACCAAACAATATGAATACATGTACCTACAAACTGGTGTAAGAATCTTGAAAATCGGAGCACAAATAATAAAGTTATAAATTGTCAAACTTAATCAAAAATTTTCAGCTTTTGAAGCTTCAATTTTGAAGCTTCTAGCTTCAATAATATCATTTTGAAACTCTCGAAAAAACAGATGTTTCCAGATGTTGACAAAATTTTTGATCTTTTTTGGCAATTAATGTTAACAATTCCCTGTAATTGCCTGGATTGTCAGAGTCGTCGCACTCAAAATGACCACGAAACGCTAGTTCTTGTTTGGCCCAAAAACATAGAGTATCTATTATAAGTGTGCTAAGGATATACCTATCTATTTTTTTAACAAACTCATTATGTTTAGCAATATTTGCTTTAAAAGCTTGGTTAAGAGAACTTTTGATTTTTGTTTTGCCAAACTGAATCAAATTGTGTATACATCTTACATGTAGGTAACGGAGAAATTTCATGTTTGCTTTTTAAAAATCTAAGACTATTTAAATCGTGAACCTGGTCCACCCATTTTTCTGTAGAAACCAGAAGACATGGCCAACAATACAGTATATTTTTCTTGCAACCATAATATTGCCAAGGATTTTCACTGTACCAACTAAATTTAAAATATCGAACTACTTTTGTTGATTCCTTTTTTAAATTGTTTAAAATAGGTCTTTCATTTTTAATCTCATTTTTTTCTTCAAAATTATACAAGGAGAATTACTTTTCAAGTAGTTGATCGATTAAGAAGCGACACTAATCCATGGTTAACTGCACGCACACTTTTTATAGGTACTGTCACCAATTTTAAATCTGGTAACAGCGCGCTTATGCCGTCGCTTCTTCAAAATTTTCAGTCACTAGCCGGTCCCGAGCGCCAGCGTGGGTATATAACCATTGTAACCAGAAATGAGTCTGGTAACAGAGTATAATAAAGTGTAACTGGGTCACATAAACTCGCCAATATTTTCGTGTCTACGAGTAGTTGGCTATTTACTGAGTTAGCTACTATTACCACATAATATAATGATATATTTCTATTGGTAAAAATATTGGTAAATAGAATTATTCATCGTCATAAAATATTTATTTGCAAGATTTATAACTGTTACCAATGGTAACAGTGGTTACATGGACGCTTCGCCAGTGTCATTATGTAACTAATAAGAACCAAATGTTGACAATATTAAAGTTTAAAATGTTATTTTATAATTTTTTACAATTAGGGGTAGTTTTCACCCTTAAAAAACCAAAAGCGTACAACGGCTCAATATAAAAAATGAATTAGAGGGTCAAATGAGCCTAATCCCAAATTTTTGTACAAATCGATGCTGGACGAAAAAATTGCGAGGTTTTGCCATTTTTTCAGTTTTATTTCCTCAACTATATTATTAATATAAGAAATTATTTATGAATCGACAATTTAGAGGTTCCAATTTAGAGTTTGGTGTTGATACAAGCATGGTATTTAGGGTGGCAGTGAATAAAATTAAGATAGCTATGATGGTAACCAACGTTCTGGAAGGACATGATATATGAAGAAGAAGATAATAATTTTCGTTTTATTTATATCGCAACTCACTACAAATCATTAAATATTATTATATCCCTGACTTTATTGAAGTTATTATATGAGAAAGATATAAAATATTTAATATTATTATTTCCAATGCAGAAAATTCATTTACCAATTAAAATAAAT
Organism: Diabrotica virgifera virgifera; assembly: GCF_917563875.1. Taxonomy (NCBI): domain Eukaryota; kingdom Metazoa; phylum Arthropoda; class Insecta; order Coleoptera; family Chrysomelidae; genus Diabrotica; species Diabrotica virgifera. Next base: position 87,947,338 of record NC_065447.1, on the reverse strand, counting down.
AAGTAAATATAATAACAGCAAATGCCATAAAGAAAACATAACTATGTAATTAATATATGCTTCTTCATACAAGTAATAGTACCTAATAATAAAGTTTTTGTATTAATTAACAAAAACCCGTATGAGTCTTTACTAACAAGTAATGAGTCTAAAGAATAAAATGTTAATATTGTTTTGAAGCTATTTCCTTGTGTCATCTTATGCAATTTCCTATAATTTTATTTGGGAATAAAGCCGCAATTTAAGTTTGAAATTAAATTTATTTGACGTTTCGACTTCCACTTCGGAAATCGTTATCAAAATACGACGTTAATAAATTAATCAAATTTTGGTCTTGTAGCTTAAAAGAAATTGTTGTGGTAAAAATTTTTTTTAATAATTTAATTTTATCAGACTCTTAAATATTGACAATTCAAACATATATTATACATTTTAAGTAGATGACTTTTAAATGATATTGCGAATATTTATGAGTTGCGTTCCTGGGACGACCTTATTGGAAGATAGTTCATTCGAGTACATGAAATCAACTTTAACTTAAGAATATCTTCAGAAAAATCATAGCATGTGATTCGTCTTTAAACAGACAACCACACGTAATGATGTCAGTAAAATTCTCGTGTTAGTGATTCCACAGTAAATCACGAGTAAAAGAAACCTCATGATACTATCATGGTAACACTCTCAAAAGTTACTATCTCAAAGTCACTATCATGGTTACTCTCAAAATTAACACTAAAGTCTGATTTTATATGTACGTTATTTTAATGATGTATCTTCAATATGTTATTGACTTATTAATCATGGTATTTTCTTTCTATTGATTTTCTCTTATAATGATTTCCCGTTAACACATTGAGTGCGATCATGGTAATACAAAAATAGGGTTCCACAGGCCGAAGTTGTCAAAATGAAGAAAACAAATATAAAACATGGTCTTAGTATGCCAGTTTAAGAAAAACCTGTAAAAACATGATTTTATTGTTATATGACGTCATTTTTAGTATGTATCCGCATTGGATACACGCGGCCATATGTATCCGGCCACACGTTTTTATGTATCTAGAACAGGGCCGCGTTTAGGTCAATTGACGCCCTAGGCAATTCTCTAGCAGCCGCCCTTCAAACATGTACCTACCATTTTTGCGAAAAAAAAATCGCAGAAATTTTTATTTAAATAAGAATACATTAGAAATGGATTTCTACGATATTTATATACCTATAACAGAAAAAATCGTCACTCCAGTTCGATCACATCAGAGAATTCTTTTCAAAAAAAGCTTTAAAAAAATTTTTCTTAACAAAATCGACAATTGTTAACATGTTCTTGCGTCATACTTGATAGGAAATTATTTTTAATTCTTGACATTTTAGAAAATTACCTTTAAGCGGACACGTTGGCAACTGGGATGCACAAATAAATGTGCAAAGCAATGTCAAAATTAGGGAAAATATCTTTCAATCCACTTAGTGGTCACTGAAGGTTTTCACCTCCGATTTCGTTGAACCTCCATCGATTTTCATGAAAATTGGTAAGTAGTTAGAGGATAGCTCAAGGAACAAAGGCGACATGATGCAAACTTTCGCTTTTACCGTGGTGGTGGATGCCACCCCTTCTCAGGGGTGAAAATTATTATTTTTTAAATATTACCATAAATCGATTGAGAGATAAATTCTAAGCAAAATTTGTTATAAAAAGTTATTAATATAAATCAACTACACTTTCGAGTTATTAAAGATCAAAGATTTTATTTTTTCGTAAAAAAATGCATGTTTTAAATCTGTTTTTTAAGTATAACTCAAACACTATAAGCTTTTACAAAAAAGTTATTATTACCAAAATTAAAGATAATAAAAATCTGAACCCACTCCTCACTTAAAGAACTAAACTAATGTTAACTCAAAGTGAGTTATGGGTAATTGAATGTATATTTTTTTCGACGAGTACGCAAATCTAAATACTCAAGCTTAAATAGCAGAAAAACGATGCATTTTATAAAATATACCTGTAAAATATAATGATTTCAACAATTTTGACCGGTTTAGAATTCATATTTTTGAAAAAAAAGATATAATTTAAAAAAATCAGAATTTTTAAAATTATCGTAATTTTCATTTTCTTTTGATAATAACTCCAAAAATACTCAATATACGTAAAAAGTGATATATCGTCATCGTCAGAGCAACATACCCTAACGTCATTTTTAACGAATATGAGTTATGCCTATTATTGGATTCGTATTGAGAAGGCGCATCTACCAGTGCTACAAGTTTTAAAAAATAACCACTAGAGAGCGCTCTACCTTAACAAATGTATCAGCCCACATTGTCATTTGGTCAGTAACACACCATATCGTCAGTTATTTCCATGCTTCTGTTCATTATTTGCTGTGATCTGAGTTTTGCATCAAGATTTTAGAATTTTGGTAAGTACAAAGTTTATTTTAAGATTAATTTATTAAATTTCTTACATTTCCATAAAAAATCAATTAATTTTGATATATTTTCTGTTTGTGATGGTCGTAATTTCATTTATTTTAAAACGTTAGTTCGTAATTTGACATTACGGGAAGTTACATACAACCCAAATTGACAATAAGGTATGTTGTTTGTTTAACATAGTACGACCTTATTGGCAGTTAAACAAAATCTAAATTATACAGTGTGTTGTATGGTAAATTAGAGATAAAGAAATATTATAGTGAGTTTGATTGATTGGTTTTTAAATTAATTATTGTGTATTATTCATATTAAATCTCTACCTATATTTTTAATAATCCAATTATTCTTTTTTGTCGATGACGTCAGACGTCAGACTGCTTAGGAACTGTACCAGTGCTTTGCAATGATAGTACTAACTTAAATCAATACGTTGAAAATATAATGAATGCTGAGAAAGAAGTCAATTCGTCACCTGATTCTGAGATAATGAATGTAAATTCTCTCTTCGCTGAAACCTCAGACGTTTACTCAAATATTATACAAACATCACCTAATACTAATAATATAGATAATGCAGAGAACAATACTGAACAAAAGAAGTCTGAATATGTCTCTTCAACCATAAAACGTTTAACAGCTCGCAATAACCGAGAAAAAAGAAAAGAATATATCGGATTCCTTAGGTTAGACAAAAAGTCTACAAAAAAAAAATTGTCCAAGATGTCAAGCGTGGAGCAAGGCAAAGAGGAGTTCGTTGTAATCTTCAGGGTTGTGGAAGATATAAATTAACCGGGAAGTGTTACTCTATATCTGATGAGAAGAGAAAATAACTTTTCGAATTATTTTGGTTGGCCTTGGGACAGTAAAAAAATGTACGTTCGTATTTTAGTTGAAAAGAAAAACCCGAAACGTATCAGGGGGGGACCAAACTCTAGAAGAAAGGTATCCCTTTTTTATTTTTCTTAAAACTGACAACGAAACAATTCCCGTTTGCAAGAATATGTTTCTGTCTACATTAGGATTAGCTGAAGATGAAGTGCGTCATTGGCTCAGTAAAGAGCATGAGAGTAGAAATAGTGACAGGGATGAGCCAGAGCCATTTGAAGACATCTCTAATGACGTTGAAAATAACTTGCAAATAAATGACGTAAGTAATTCCCAAGTAAGTGGGGCCGATTCTGGTCAATCAAGGCGCGCTAGGCGTAATAGCCAGTTATATTTGGAAAATTTTTATCCAAACTACCAAAACTTCCTTCACATTATTGCCGCAAAAATTCTAAAAAGCAATATTTACAGACAGATATTAGGTCTAAAACTCATCTTCATGAGATTTATGTTAAACAGTACACAGAGGACAATGTTGCACATGTAAGCAGAGCTCAGTTTAGTAATACTCTAAAAACATGAATATTGCCATTTATATTCCACGAAAAGACATGTGTGACAAGTGCTATGCTTATAATTGTAAGAATATCACAGAAGAAGAGTATTTGGAGCACAAAGCTCGAAAAGAAGAAGCTCAAAATGAGAAAACTGAAGACAAAAAGAAGGCCACGAATGGAGAATGTCACACAATTTGCTGTGACCTTATGAAAGTCCAAACCATACCATTTATTAGGGCCAGCGCAGCATATTACAAGTTAAAATTAACTGTCCACAATTATACAGTATATATCTTAACAACCCACGATGTTATGGCGTATTGGTTTGACGAAACCAACACTAACCTTAGTGCTTCAACCTTTGCTTCTTTTTTAGTGGATTATACGTCACAACTTTTAAAAATCTCTCTTAAACCAGTGGTGATATACTCGGCCGGGTGTAACTATCAAAATAGAAACTCAGTTCTTTCAAATGCGCTCTTGCATTTGAGCATGACTTCAGGAGTGACCATCACTCATAAATATTTAGAAGTTGGCCACACATACACAGAAGGCGACTCGGTACATAGCCATATCGAGGCTACTTTTGATGACTTAGATATTCTTCTACCTAGTCAATTTGTGGCATTATCAAAAGTAGCTCGAAAGAAAACTCAGCAAGTTGATCCTTACAGAGCTCAACAGGTGGATTTCGAATTCTTCAAGGATTTCAATACATCAATAATATATCCTTCCATCCGACCGGGAAAGAAACCTGGAGATCTTATTGTTACGGATTTAAGAATTCTCCAATACAGGCCTGAAGGAAAAATTTATTACAAACTAAAATACACAAGAGTTGAGATTTCTGAGCTTCACTGATGAGGCATAAGGATGCTGAAATAGCTATATGGAGATGGTGGCCCAACTCTGAATCAAATATAAACAAAACCTGCCTTGATCTTTTTTATCTTTTAAAATACACGAATGAATTTGCTTAATTGTCCGTACGACCCCAAAAGCAAGATCCTGTCTATTTTTTCCCCAAGCTCTTCAAAAAGCCTCTGAATATAACTTTGGACAAATGGAGAGATCTTTAATCACTAAAGCCCGTGATGAGTAAAGATGTTCATAGCTTCTACGATACACTCCCACGCGATAATATCAGTCAAAGGGATAAAAAAAAGAAAAAAAGAAGCAGAAGAAAATAAAAACAAAAAAAATTGAGAAGCATTAGGTGTAATTAGAATCATTAAATTTAAGCTTCTCATGACTGTATTTTCCTTGTTTTCTTTTCTTACCAATTTTTTTAAAATAAATTATCAAACTTAAGTGTTAACTGTTTTAAATGGGGTCCTTGCTTAGTACTTTAGGGATAGTTAAGTATAATATAAAATTACTTTGGGACTTAACTGTTTATTAAACTAGACAGGTAAAAAATTACGTTAAGTTGAGTTAATAGAATGAGCAACAGCTCGTATTGTCAATACTCTTGGCAGACAACAAACCTTATTGTCCAGGTTTTCTAGTATCACAAGCTTTTAACAATTTTTCCCCTAAAAATGGAATTTTATAAACAAAGTAAACAAGATTTTATCTTGTAAGTAAGGTTTCATTGGAATTATTAAGGGATAATGAGTTATTTCGCTCTCCTGAAAAACTTAGAAAATGACGTTAAGGCATGTTGCTCTGAGAGTGACGATATGTATAATGTATAACCAAATTTTAATTTTTTCTGTATCAAATATTGTACCTTTTTACTATTTCTGTAGGGTAAAAAATAACCGAGATAGAAACGTTTAAAGCTTAAATTTTGCTGCGAGAATCATGTAACCGGGGCCATTCAACCTTTTATTTTTAAAAAAGTAAAGGGTTAAAAAGATTAAATTCAACGTGGTTTAATAGTCATTAAAATTAAATTTCAAATAGTCTTTAGGCAAACCAAATATCGTAAAAACTAACGGAGTTATTTTAAAAAAAAACAATAACTTTTTCGGAAAATTTTTTAAAAGATAGATTCTGAAAAATATTTTGTGCATAAATTTTAATTTTATAGATATTTCTAAGTACTTTGACAAATGTTTAATAAGGCGATGTTATAAAATGCACCATTTTCCCGTTATTTAAGCTTGAATAGGTACTTAGATTTGGGTACTCGCCGAAAAAAATATACATTCAAATACCTATTATAACTCACTTTAGTTACCATTAAAAGGTTTTTCCAGTAAGGAGTTTATTTCAGTTTTTATTAGCTTCAATTTTGGTAATAACTTTTTGGTAAAATCTTGTAGTTTTTGAGTTATTTATGAAAAATCGGTTAAAAACATGCATTTTTCTCACGAAAAATTAAAATCTTTGATCTTTAATACCTCAAAAAGTTTTGATTTTATTTATAACTTTATGTAACATATTTTGCTTAGAATTTGTCCCTCTATCTAATTTTGGGGATATTTTTAATAAAATAATTTTCACCCCCGAGAACGGGTGGCATCCACCCCCAGGGTAAAAGCGTCAGTTGGCACCATGTCACCTTTGTTCTTTGAGATATCCTCTAACCACTCACCAATTTTCATGCAAATCGATGGACGTTCAACGAAATCGAAGGTAGTAGCTGCTAATATCCACATTCAATGACTGCACTAACTCTTCTTATGTCAATTGGTGATTTTATTGTGATATCCAAATGACCCTTCAAGTGAATGAATTAATGTATGAATGATATATCTTGGTCGTCTTTATTTTGTATCAGATTTTCAGCTTCTTTAATAATTTCTTCATTGCTTAATTTTGGCAAATCTGTTAATAACACGAAAACGTTGATAAATAAGTCGATAAGATTACAGACGTCTATTCAGGTGTCTTATCAGAATGTCGATTATAATATAGTATGTGTGGATTTTCATCTCATCACTAGCTGAAAAGTTTAGTTCATCGTCGGCCTCCTCGTCAAATTGAATTATTCTTTTTCTCTTTCTTATTTTTTTTATGTGTTTTATTTGGGCAACATTTTTTGACTTCCTTGCGGTAAAGTAATTTGACAGAGCTTCGTACTCTTTAATGACAGAACCCAGATCTAGATTTTTATATACAAATATTTGTTGTACAGTATTCTTGCCGCCCTCTCATAATGTGCCGCCCTAGGCAACTGCCTATATTGCCTAATGGATAAAGCTGCCCTGATCTAGAAACAGTTACATTTCGTTCATTTTATCGAAAAATATGTACTATCTTTTAATTTGTTTTTTACCCACACATGTTTTATTATATATATTTGTTTTCTGTATAAAATAAATAAATTGTTTCATTTCCCTTTAGTTTGTTTAAAAATATGTCTGAGCAAAAATCATCGCAGTACCTGCAGGCCAACCAGAGTTTTGGATTTCGTAGGCTACTACTTACAAGCACCCATAAAGATATTTAGACCGTGTGTATCTGGTGCGGATGTACACGGCTCAAAATACAAAAATACATGTGCATCCACATTGGATACACGCGGCCACTAAATCACTGTGACGCGTGTATCCATGTTGGATACATGTGGCACTGAACGTGCCATGTATGGAAACACGGGTGAATATGGGCCAATATTTCTTCTATTGATTTCTCGTTAACATGGGTTTATATTTTTAAATAACATACATGTAAACTCAGAAATTGGTGTTCATTTTGTGAGTAAACCAAATGTAAGACCAACTACTTACCATGTGGGGATAGTATTATGAGGTTTCTTTTCCTGGGTTTTCCTCCTGATTTACTATGGGATCACTAACAATGTTACTGTCATTGATGTTACTGTCATCATTGCATGTGGTTGTATTTTTATCACATGCTATGATTTTTCTGAAGGATATTCTTGCAAATGAAGATAGTTCTTGAAAATGAACTATCTGCCAATAAAGTCGTCCCAGGAATGTAACTCATAAATATTGGCAAAGGGACCGTTCAAGTATTACGTAAGGCAGGTTGGGGGGGGGGCAAAAATCTTCAAAAATTGCGTTACGTAATAGTTAAACGCCCATTACAGTGCGTTACGTAATACTTGAACGCTCCCAAATCATTTTAAAGTCATCTACTTATAATATGTCTGAATTGTTACATAAAATTAAATTAGAAGAATTTTTCTACCAAGCAACAAAAATAAAATTTGTTTAATTTATTAGATAATGTTTTGTATTTTGATAACGCTTTCCGAATAGCAAACGTCAAATAAATTTAATTTCAAACTTAAATTGTGGCTCTATTTCCAAATAAAATAAATAGTAGGAAAATAAAAAGTAAATGTTAAAGGACTACTTATAGGAATTTAAGAAAATAAAAAATACTACTATTGCTGTGACATGTTAACATACTGCCAAAGCCTCCTCGGTTGTCAGCTTGAATAGTGTTAAACTCCATGTCCATCAATCAGTTTGGAATGCAACCCGAAAACAAAACACTCGACAATAATTATTCCTAGGAGGATCTCGCCAGAGATGTACTTTAGAGCTATTACGTCGTTGAATAATTTTTATTTTATCTGCTTTTTGAGTTTGTTTTCGATTCAATGACAAAAGTAGGGATTCATTTAGTAGGGATAGTTGTTAAATATCACTCCGTTCGACGACGCGCAACGGTGGTCTGTCAGGCCAAAACTAGGACGTAAAACGCTACTTTTTTAAATATAAATATAAATAATCTACATTGTAAGGATTTTCAGACCCTTTTATAACACCTACATTTTACATTATATTTTACATATTTTACATTACCTATATAAAAAGTGGCAAGAAACCAGATCCGACACAGATCTTCAGAACGATATGGTGGCGAAAAAGAAAGCGAAAGTAGCAGTAGCAAAAGCCAAAGCAGAAGATATATAAAATAGCCAAACAGAGAGCAAAGAAAGCAAAAGATTTTAATCGGATTAAATGTATCCGAGATGAAAATAATAAAATACTAGTTCACGAAAAGGATGTCAAAAAGAGATGGAGAAAGTACTTTGACAGCTTATTAAATGAAGAATTTCACAGACAGTCACGGAGACAGTAGCAGCAATGGTCACCAAAATAACAAACGAGGAAGTGGCTCAAGCGCTTCAAAAAATAAAGAAAGGAAAAGCGGTAGGACCAGATGATATTCCTGGGGAAGTATGGAGAGCATTGGGAGAGACATGAACAAGGTGGCTAGCAGGTCTATTTAATAGAATTATGGAAGTTGGACAAATGCCAGACGAATGAAGAAGCAGTATACTGGTACCTGTTTACAAAAACAAGGAAGATATACAACAATGTACAAACTACAGGGCTATAAAACCTGTCATTATAAGGCAGTTGATGGAAAAATACAGGAGTAAAGAAACAGACTCTCATATGGTATTCATTGATCTTGAGAAAGCATATGATAGAGTTCCTCGAGAGATTCTGTGGTGGGCACTCAATAAGAAAGGAGTCCCTGGTGAGTATGTAAACATTGTGAAGGATAATATGTATGAGGGAGTAACGACTAGTGTTAGGTCAGGTGTGGGAGAAACTGATAAATTTCATGTGAAAGTAGGATTGCACCAAGGCTTTCATGGTGCTTAATGTATGCTGATGATGTCGTGTCAGTAGGAAATAGTGAAAGAGACTTAGAACAAAAACTGGAACAGTGGACATGAGCTCTGGAGGAAAAAGGTTTAAAACTTAGTAGGACAAAGACAGAGTATTTGGAATGTTCATTTAAAGATGGAGTTACTACAAATAAAATTGTACCTTTGGATGGTGAACTGATTGTAAAAAGCAATAGTTTTAAGTACCTGACCTGGGATCGGTATTACAAAGTAATGAAGAATTAGGGCTGGATGGATGAAGTGGAAAGAAGCGAGTGGTGTGTTGTCTGACAGAAAAATTCCAATGAAGCTGAAGAGAAAATTCTATAAAACAGCCATAAGACCGGCTATGATGTACGGAACTGAATGTTGGGCAGTGAAGAAGAAAGAGGAACAACGAATGCATGTGGATGACGAAATGAGAATGCTTAGATGGATGAGTGGAGTAACAAAGAAGGATAAAATTAGAAATGAGTATATTAGGGGAGTCTAGGTGTAGCACCAATGGATGCCAGAATTAGGGAGCATAGGTTAAGATGGTTTGGTCATGTTCAACGTCGAGACGTTAATCACCCAATACGAAGAATAGCTGAAGTGCAGATTCCTGGAAGGAGTAGGAGAGGAAGACCAAAGAAGACCTGGGGGGAGACGATAAGGCAGGACATGTTGGTAAAGGGGATTGACATTGACATGACCCAAGATAGAATTGTGTGGAGAAATGCAATTAGGGAAGCCGACCCCGCATAGGGATAAGGCAAAGATAATGATGATGATTTTACATTATATTTTACAAAAAAATCGTTTTATTATTTTTTTCAACAAAATTACTTTGTCCCGATAGATCACCGTCGTTGGTATCTGGAAGTTTTTTTATATACAGGATCTTACAGCTCTCTATAGGAGCTGTAATTTGCTAGATAGTTCCTTGTAGTAAATTAGGAGTAGACCTAGTAAAAAAGTTTTATAAAAGTTGCAATCTACCGCTGCAACGTCAGGGTTACATTCGCATCGCAGTACTCTGGTCTGGAATGCCGACACAAAACCGACCTAATCCACCACTAGGTGAAACATGGCTTTGAAAATACTGTAAAAAAAGGAAAACCCGAAATTTTTCCAAATTTTACAAATGTTGGTTATGCATATGCATCATATCGTCTGCTGTGAGGGGTGTATTCAGTAAAAAACCTAAGAAACTGTTCGCGTGTTTAATTTTTCTATATTTTCTGTTTAATGAAATCTTGCTGAATTCTTTGAGTTTTCTAGTGCTTAGAGTTTGGGGTATTGCTTTGACCAGTTTTTGTAAAATAGAAGAATAACTTGATATTCTGTAACCTATTAAAATTATTATCTCAAATATATCATTTACTTTTGATTTATTTTAATTACCAGAGAACGGTAGTTCTCGCCAGTGGCGCACACCCACACCCCCCTACACGCGACACTATATATACACGAAATTTTCGATTTTCTAAATTTGACGGAATTGAAAATTGTACCAACTCCCATCTTAAAGTTCAGGAAAAGACTTACCCATTCATATATCAACCATCCATTTTGGTGCAAGGGTGTGGATTTTATGGCCCTTCCTATTTAGGGCCTGTTTTTCGTTCTCGTCCCCAAAACTCCCAAAAACTTCGAAAATTTAAGTCCGACCTTTGCGGCTTCTAATAGTACTGATTATTACCTTTCCAACGCATGTCTACTTTTGAAAATCGATTCTACCATTCAAAAGTTACCGAGCTCAGAAATATGACTCAACTTCTATTTAAAAAAGGGAAAATGTTTGTGGATATGTATGTATATGGCTGGAAAAGTTAAACCGATCTGAATTTTTTTTCTGTATTTGAAGAGGGGGTCAGGGCCGATTCAGAACCGGTGTAGTTTGTCACTTTTGACCACCCATAAGCCAGCTATAGGACTTGGTAGGTACAAAACGGCATATTTTTTGGGGGTATTTATCTTCGGTTCAAGAAAAGACAGGAGAACCGCAGATAAACCAAATCAATAATGTTGAGTTAAGCTTTCAAATGGTGTTTAAGCCGTCAGGATCAGACATATACACGGCTCAATATCGCCGAAAAACTGAAAAACTAAACTTTGAATATTTTGGTTTTTCGACAATTACTCAAAATTTCAACCTACGAATTGAGCCAATAACTGAGCGTTTGTAGAACGACTCTAGACAGATCTGACGGTGTATACCTGATATCCGGAAAAATTCTAATTTTTAAGTTGTAGGCTTCATAAGTATAATCAAATCTATTTCCTATGGGAAAAACAGTTTTTCAAGCTCAATAATTCCTGTAATAGCTTCAGTTATCATACTTGACCTTAGATGCATCAGACTTGTCAATTCGTTTCAAACTCATGTTTAGTGATCAAAATCGGTTAAGCCGTTTAGAAGTTATTAAGCTACAAATTTATAATAAAATTAACGATTATTCCCGAAATGGTTTATGTAGCTGTAGTGGTTACGACGCTTAATTTGATCTGGCAACGGGCAATCCGAGTTCATTAACCGGTCATCCCAATAATCTTTTTCAATATATTTCGAATAGAAAAAAATCTAGTGTACATTCGATGGACACAAGATCATTTAAGAGATAATGCGACAAAGGCGACCATTTATAAAGCTTAACGTGTAACCGAGAAAAATTGCATTTAACTTCATACATTTAATTTATTAAAAACTTTGAAAAACTCCTGATACAAGAATAAAAAACCGCCGTAAAAATGAGTGGCCCATACAATATTCCAGCTACAAAAGATCTGATATGAATATTACGTGGAGCAAAAATGTATTTTCATTTTGATGCAAAATAAAATTTTAATTTTATTTTAAAAGATTTTTCCATAATATTTGCTAAATTTGAAGTAAACGCGCCACAAAATATTTTCAAAATTCATATCAGATCTTTTGTAGGCGGAATATTGTATGCCACTCATTTTTACGGCGTTTAGCGGTTTTTTATTCTTGTTTAATACAACGTAGGCATAAATAAACAAGCCTCCCATAAAATTATTAGACCCTTCGAGTTTCGAGATATAGCAAACTGATCACTCGTAACCGCAGATAGGTAAACTCATCACCAGCATCTTTGCCTAAAGTCTTGTACCTACCTAGGTAATGTGGAAGATTGCTTGTTACTTGTTACACTTATTTTTTGCGTGGTAATCTATAAATTAAGATATTTTAAGCAAATTACTTTAAAATTTAACTGATACGTATATTTATGAAAGACGGCTTTTGTTTCATTTCAATTCAGAGATGATCCATCATCCCCATACGTACGTTTCGGTGTCTCCAGATCTCCTCCGTGTGGCTACATAAACACCTCTTTCCCTGATATATTTATACTGGATGTCTCACGATGAGACACTCAGGTGGCCTATTAGACGTATCTGCCAATCTAAACAGATTTGATATCTGAAAATTTAACTGAGAAGACAAGAACGGAGAATGGAGATCAAGCATGATAATACATATCTTCAAAAAAGGAGACAAATCGGACCCGGAGAATTACAGAGGAATTAACTTATTAAACACAACATTAAAATTAACAACCAAAGTGATAACAAACAAACTGAATGAAATTATAACATTAGCAGAAGAACAACAAAATTTTAGGTCGGGAAGATCATGCACTGACGCTATATTTATAATGAGGCAAGTTCAAGAGAAATCATTAGAATAAAACAAACTGGCATATTTATGTTTCATGGACCTTAAGAAAGCATTTGACAGGGTCAAATTAAAGGACGTTATCCATTTGTTATACTCAAGAGAGGTACCTCTAGGAATAATTAAAACGATCGAAAACATCTACCAGGATAACACAATAAAAGTAAAAGTAGAAGATGCACTAACTGACCTAATTGAAGCTGGCAATGGGATAAGACAGGGGAATTCCTTGAGTCTTTTATTGTTCAACCTGATCATGGATGAAATAATATAAAAAGTAAGAACTAGAAAAGGATACCAAATGAGAGAAAAACAACTTAAAATAATCTGCTATGCAGACGATACAATACTAATCTCTCAAAGTGAAGATGATTTACAACGTATGCTGCACCAATTTAACATAGCCGCCAGAAAATTTAACATGTTAATTTCCCCAAAAAAGACAAAATGCATGGTTATAACAGCAAATCCAATACCTAATATGTAAATTGGAGCTGAAGGGTCAGGCAATAGAACAAGTGATGGAGTTTAAATATCTGGGCATCACACTATCTAGCTACGGAAGGCTCGAAACAGAAGTGGAAGATCAAGTGAATAGAGCAAACAGAGCCGCAGGTTGCCTGAATGACGCAATATGGAGAAACAAAAATATCGGAAAAGAAAAGAAAGGCAGAATTTACAAACAGTCATCAGACCAATAATGACATAAGCGGCAGAAACACGACCCGACAAAGAGAGGAGGTAGGGGGGGTTTTATTAAAATTGTGACGAGGATAATTTTTATTCCATCAGCCAAAAAAATGCTGACTCCGGCACTGTACGCGATTGTTCCTAGACATTCTGTAATCTGACCTTTTCATTCATTTGATCTTTATGTGTTCTTCCAGTCAATAACACCTTCTGTGACAGCTACATCTTAAATAGTTGTCCAGTAGATGCGCTTAATTGATGGTACTTTTTGAATTAGGTAAAAATTAGCCCAGGTATCAGAATACTTTTAATAGGTTAAACAGATGCAAATAAAGGATAAAAAATAAGCAGCCATATTCAGTTATTTTTGGAGCTACATTATATTTTTAAATACAGTGGAACCTCGCTTATCCGTCTCTCCATTAACCGTCACCTCTGTTAACCGTGAGGTTCCGTACATAAGTTGTATTTACTACATATAAGCTAAAATTGAGTCATCAATTCATTTTGTTTGAGCATTGCGATTAGCCAAGATGAAATTCGTTGAAATATACAGTTAAGCTATCACCGCATTTGCGCAAACAAAGATTTGCGTAAAAAAGCTAGAGAAGCTGCATCGCACATGCAACAATTCATTGAGTGGTATTCTCGACAAGAAGAAGTCAATAAACAAGATTGTATGATCTTACGCGGATTAAGAAATTCTTCGTTGCAAAATTTGAAGCAACAGTAAAACAAACACAGATTTCAGAATATTCTAAACCAAATTAATTGGAATGGACGAACACAAATCCCTCTTATATTATCAAACAAAACATACAAATACAATTTGAGAGTTGTACTATGAATTTTTATTTTTTTTAATGTTCTGTTAACCGTCTTTTCGATTATCCGTCATACCCTTGGTCCGGTGCCCTGACGGATAATCGAGGTTCCACTGTATTAACACAAGAGCGACTATTCAAATAATATTGATAAAAAACATGATAAAATACATCTTTCCGAAGACTGAGGGCTTTAGTTAAAAAAATATTATTTTTGAAGAATTGTATCGACAACGGATTGTATGCATAAAATGTACAAAATATATTTTGGAGGTATGTATTTGCAGATCATCATCATACAAATGTTGTCATTAATGTCATTACAAAAATGATCCTTTGTATTTGAATAAGAGCTGTTTTAAGAACGTTATTTAATAAGCACCTGAACCATGAAGTACTCCATCTGTAAACTACAGTCAATATATTCATCATATGGTTAAGGCTTATGGAAATGAAAGTGCTTACCAAAAGAATGGACGAAAGCCACACTGTGACCCTACCTGACCATAATGAATCAGCAAATTGCTAGAAGGACAACTGACCTGTCCAAGGCGATATTTGTTCTGTGTCTACTGCCCATTCCTCAATTTTAAGGTGTAAACTCAGGACACAGTAGTGTCCAGATAATTCATGGTAAAATGGGAAAATGTTGCCTAAGCCATTTCCCATAGAGCTGGCATATTCTGGTGCATAATGCCTTCTCAGATTATATAGATATATTGCGCTGCTTGGCGGCCGCTTGTCCCAGCTCGCGTGAAAAAAAATCGACAGGGACAAAAAGGATGGGCCCAGAACTTCTCTTCTTTAGATAATGGATGTTAGCTATCACATTTTCCACTAACTCCCTTAATCCCTGTCAATTGCCTTGTGTTTCGGAGCCAGGACATTTTCTTGCGTCCTACTCTTCTCATGGCTTCAATGTTACCTTTGATTATAAGTTAAAGGAAATGGTATTTTTTATTTCACATGCTGTCACCCAGATACGCAGTTTTCCTTTTCTTGATTTATGCGAAAAGTTGGCATTCTTGCTTGATTCTTTTAAGGACATCTACATTTGTGACATTGTGACTTTCTCCGTCCATGATATCTTTAGGATATGGCGATAAAGTCACATTTCGAAAGCTTCTAATCTGTTTATATCCCTCGTTTTGAGTGTCCAGCCCTCTACGCCATATGGCAGCACCGACAATACGTAGCACTTAGTAGCAGAAATCTGTAGTAAAAGTCATCTGAGATTTATAAACTCAGAGAAATCTCTGAGTTTATAAGAGAAATCTCTGAGTTTATAAATAAAAATAAAATGGGGCAAATGAGCAGAAAGGCGACTCTGATCATGCGCTGTGTTCCAAAGAGCTCTGTTCCATTGCGGTATCAATGACCCCAATTAGCTTCTGGAGAGATATTTGTTAACTGGTGAGGTACTAACAACTGCTCCAGATACTTAAGGCATTGGTAAACAATTCCCTTCAGTTGGAATGTCCGGCCTTTTCCTCTTCCTCGGTACTTTTTGCAGAATCTGTATGTTGCTTTATCCACTATACCCATTTTATGGAGAAAGGTAAGCAGTGCCACAGTGAGAATAATTACATGATATGATTACCCTGAGCTAAAGCTCCAAGAGTATATTTGCGTAACAAATAAACAAACAGAAGCTAGTATTAGTCGAGAAAATGAAGCATTTTGGCTCGCAATTTTTTCGTCCGGCATGGATTTACTTCAAAATTTTTACAGAAGGTAGGGAATAGTCCAAGGATCATTTTCTATATCATGCCGCTGTACGCTAAAACCTTGGGGATGGTTGCCACCCCATCTCGGGGGTGGGAATTTTTTATTAAATTTTAATCATGTAAACCGATGTAAAACGTAATTCTAAGAAAATAATGTTGTTTACATTTTTTTCGTAAAACTAATATTTTTTGAGTTATTCGCGGTTGAAAGTAACAGTTTTTCGACGAAAAAATCCACTTTTTTAGAGAGTTTTTTGAGTAAAACTCGAAAAATATGCATTTAATAAAAAAAAACTGTAGCTATCGAAATTGTGTCTTTTAGTAACACAAACCAAATTCTTTTTCTATAATATTTTTACGACCAATACAAACCGATATACGGCATGTTAAAATTTAGGTTTTTTCGTCAAATGTATAATTTGAAATATTCAAAGCCAAATAACGGCAAACTTTGCATGTTTAGAGGAAAACTTAGAGAATCTTTTTCAAGGATACAATTAGACCTTTCAAAAGAACAAACAAAAAGTTTCTAACAAAAAAATTGAGTGACTTATGATCAAAAAAGGTCGGTACCTGCTTTTCTTTATGAAAAAATCAGTGAAAACAACCCCCTAACTACCCTCCTAATTAAAAATTGGTCTTCAACTTCCTGTAATTCCTTTTATTTATATTATCAACACACCCAAGAAGTTTGATCCATTTAAAAGGCCTAATTTTAGAAAAATTGGAGTTTAAAGGAAAATTGATCTTTTGCAATTTCGTATTTTTCACCATTTTCTTCAAAATATCTCCGAAAATACTAGAGATACGAAAAAATGATAAATTACTAAATTGTACATATTTTCATAACTAAAATTTCTTTGTGCATAGATTTTCATTACAGTGAATAGTTAGTGAGACCTAGCTGTTTAAAACCTCTATTTACGAGCAAACACCCCCTTATCGAGCCCTTTAAACCCACCCCAATTAAAAACTAAGGGATCTTACGGAATTTAATTTACATATTCTTATAGCTCTTCAATAATCCTACAAAATTATTTTTGAAAAAACTTTTTATCGCCAAAAATAAAAGAAGCTATGTTTATAAAACCAATTTTTTCTTCGAAAAATTCGAATAGTCTGCTTATAGAGAATTTTCAATGTATATAATACCACAGAACTAATTCGTATACTGGAAGATGACTAAAAAACTATTTGTATTTGTATTTGTACATATTAAATAAATTCGTATTTTTGTGTAAATAAATGTTTTTGTAATTCTTTAATTCTACTTTTTTTCTGTATAGATCTATTAAATTATCTACTTATAAAAATTGCAATGTTATTAAGGGTGGTTTTTAAGGGTTGAAATATGATATAAAACAATCATTATTTAACTAATCAAAACCAAATTTTACCCATATTAAAGTTTACAATGTTTGTATATAATTTTTGACAATAAGGGGTAGTTTACATCCCTAAAAATAATCAACGGCCTTGAGCATAATATAGAATATGAAGTACAGGGTGAGATGATCCTAATCTCAAAATTTTATGTAAATCGATTCAAGCCGAAATTATTCTTTTAGGATAAGTCAATTTTTTATATATGTACCTATAGCTCCAACAAGGGTGGTTGTAAGGGTTGAAATATTATGATATTATATCTTAAAGCATAAAACAATCATTATGTAACTAATAAGAACCAAATGTTAACAAAATTAAAGTTTAAAATGTAATTTTATATTTTTTTACAATTAGGGGTAGTTTTCACCCTTAAAAACCAAAAGCGTAGAACGGCTCAATATAGAAAATGAACTAGATGGTGAAATGAGCCTAATTCCAAATTTTTGTACAAATCGATGCTGGACGAAAAAATTGCGAGGTTTTGCCATTTTTTCAGTTTTATTTCCTCGACTAGTATACAAATTTATTAAGCTTTTCTTTTAGTTTGTCTGTAATATTATATGTTGTACAACGAAAATACCTATTACAGGAACTAGTTTTTGAAGAATTAAAAAAAAAATATTTAAATCTATGGATTCTGCGTTGAACTTTTTTGTGCTTCACTTCCATAATATTGATAGCTTCAAGTTCGTCTTTGTAATTTTCTTTATGGTTATAAACTTATTTATTTGACGATAACAAATCAGTTCAAATCGCAGCATTAAAATAAGTGGCTGCAAAAATGGGCTTAATACACTAAAAAACGAAGTACATGAAAATAAGCACGCAACCACAAATCCTACTGCCACTTGTTGTATAAGACGAAGTCATCGAAGGAGTTAACGAATTTGTATACCTGGGAGCGTTTTTCAAACTTTCGTAGAGATAAACCGCAGAATTTACAAGGCCAACAGGTGCTATTTTGTGTTCAATCTCCATTTTAAATCCTCAGTTATATCGGAAAATACAAAGGTAAAACTCTACAAAACAATAATAATCTAACCTGGACCTGGACTCTAACAAAAAGTAATGAAAATATTTTAGCGATGTTTCGAAAGAAAAGTACGAATCTATGGAGCTGTGAATGACAATGGAATGTAAAGACGATACAACAGCTTCGAATTTTATAGAATGTACGAGGAACCAGTATCGTAAAATACATTACGATAGGGAGCGTTCAAGTATTACGTAACGCAGTTTGGGGGGGGAGGGGGGCTTTGTAAAACGTTACGGCGCGTTACATGGGGGAGGGGGGTTCAAACAGCGAGTTACGTAACATTCTTTTTTAACTTAAATAAAAAAAACTACATAATTTCTTTTATGTTTTACATAGACCCCTAAATTTTATTATGATTTGTCTACTGAATTTTCAGTAGACCTACTGATTTGAACTCCGATCTACTGAAAACTGTATAAAACGTACGGATTTGAACTCCAATCTACTTATCTACTGAAAACTGTATAAAATCAACCGAAAACTCTAAAAAAAATTCATTGCTCAAATTTAAACCATTTTTCTCATTTATATTATACAACCCAAAGCCCAACATCCAACAGCGCATAATCTTCTTTCGTTTCACTTCACCTAAATTATATTTGATGGTTTAGCGACATAGGATTTTCAGGGTAAAAATGTCAAGTGCCTAACCTAAAGGGATTCTTTCGTTGAGAATTGTTTTGTTTTCAAAAGACCATGTGTCATATTATGTTTCCAATATCCGGAACTGTTTCCTCGGAGTTATTTATGGGTTTATTTGATTAATAGATAGGTAGGTACTTTATATTTTGGTAAAAATGAAATGGGTAATTTAAGTCCATAACATGCAGTATCGTTTTCAGCAGTAGGTAGGTATTCATTAATGTTTTAAATATGTACGCAAATTTTCAAATTATTTAAAAATGTTTTTAAATAAAAAGCATTAAATACAAAACCCACTATATTGATACTTAGTTTAGAAAAGTGATATATTTTAAAAAATAATACCGTTATTTAAAGTGTGATTCCTGAATTATTAATTTTAAAGTTTTATGTGATTAACATCTTGACGAAAATTATACATAATTTCAAAATTTCACCTTGCATTATTCATAATAGACCCTACATAATACACATTTTTGAGATGAGGTTGTTAAGCAGCTTCTAAAAACAAAAATATACAGGGTGTTTAATTAAAATTAAAGATAATGGACTACGCTAGGCTTGCATGAATCACCCTGTACATTTAAATTTATGTTTAAAAAGCACACATTTTTATATATGAAAATCTACTGGCCCCAGCGTTTTTTAAATTATTTAAAACACTTTATTCCATAAGTGCCTTCTTATATATACATATACAAGGTGTTTCAGAAAAAGGTAACACGATCTCTAGGATAGGTGAAAAATTAAAAAATAATTGGGGTTTGCTTACTAAATAATTTTAGTTTCACGATAGAGGGCGTTGAAGAACAAAAAGTTTTACACATTTTTTTCACTATTTTTCCGAAACTACTGGTAACATCGTATATTATTCGTTATACAAAAATTTTGACTAAGCAAAATAAAATGTTGAAATTATAAATATGTTATTTTATTTTAAGCTTTTATTAAAAAAGATAAAATAGAAGAATGCATGAGAAGAACAATAAAGAATGAAACCGAAAATGTATGTAAGGATGGGGCCAAGTAGGGAAAATGTAAATGTAAAATTAATAATAAAAGATTATTATTCTAAGTTTTGAACATATTTCATGTCATGGGACATGAAATTACGAGTGGCAGGGATAACCAGACACATGAACTGAATAGAAGAATCGATCTTGGGTGGGCAGCATTTGGAAAACTGAGAGAAACTTTTAAAAGTGAGTTGCCCACATGCCTAAAGAGAAAGGTATTTGATCAGTGCGTCCTCCCAGTCTTGACGTACGGATCAGAAACACTTACCTTAACTAAAGCCTCGGCTACCAAACTAAGAGTAACGCAGAGAAGAATGGAGCGCTCAATGTTAGGAATAACTCTGCAAGACAAAATCAAAAACGAAGAAATCAGGAGAAGAACAAAGGTGACTGACGTCATCGAAAGGCTAGCCAGGTTGAAGTGGAGACGGCCAGGACACATTGCCAGAATGACAGATGGGAGACGGACAAAAAGGTTATTGGAATGGAGGTCAAGCGAAGACAAGAGAAACGTCGGTCGACCGCCTACAAGATGGACTGACGACTTAAGAAAGCTAAATAAAAACTGGATGAGAGCGGCGCAGGATAGACGTGGTTGGAAACGAGGGGAGGAGGCCAATGTGCAGCAGTGGACATTTAAGGCTGAATGATGATTGTAAGTTTTTATTATTACCTCAAATGCCATTAAAATAATAACAAAGTTCTTTTACCGAGTTTCCGGTACTTTTCGCAACCTCGTTTTCCATTTAGGTTCAAATGGCCACTTGGGTGTTACGTAACGTTTAGGTAGGGGGAGGGGGTACAGAAAAACGTTACGGTGCGTTACATGGGGGGGAAGGGGGTCAAAAATCCTCAAAAATTGCGTTACGTAATACTTGAACGCTCCCATAGGACGGTTGGGGTCAGCAGTGATGATGGAACAAACTGACTCAGCTAGAAATACGCTCCTTCATAGACCTATTTATCATTTATCAAGAAGTAGAAGATCCAGAACGAGGTTTCTTCATAACATCGATGAAGACATGAGAAATATGGAAACACGTTCTTGGCCAAGGAAGGCGATAGATAGGGACGACTGGAGATAAATTCTTGAGCAGGGTAGGACCAACACAGCGTTGTAAAGCCAGAGTGATAATGATGTCTGCGCTCTTTCATTTTATAATTCTGTTATTTTACTTTCAACTGTTTTGAAACTCAGGATGAGCAACTATTGAATCCAGTGGCGTAGTGAGCATGGTTCCGCGGAATCAAGGCCAGGACCCCACAGGGTCCCGCTTTAACGCGCTTTTTGCTTCTATTTTTTCTAATTTATTGGGAACATTTTACACTACACACATAGGAAATGTAACTGCTTAATAGATTTTAATTTTTGTGTACATACTTATAAATAAAAACGAAGAATTCCTATTCCTCAAAACATTAAAAAAAAATTACTGAAATACAGTGTACAATACTGTTGTAAGGTTCCTTACTAGTTTTATCTGCTTATCCAAAGCCTATATTTCAACACCTGTAAAGGATAACCGCCAGGGACTGCCTACACGTGATAACTCAAAGACTTATATTTTTTATATTAGCAAGATTCATGAATAAGGTGTAGGTAGGTAAACTACAAAGTTGCAAATATGCATTGCAAGTTTTATACTAGATCATAAAAATAATTCCAATAAAATAGGCTCGATACTCGTGTTTATAGAACCGTAATAATTCAATCTGTACTTTTATACATATAGGTAGGTAATTCTTAAAGATTGAAATTAAATTCTAAATATAGACAATAGTGGTAAGAATAACAAGACCCTATATTCTGGGGTCAAAAATAGGTTGATTGAACCTCACTTACCTATATACAATAGTGCACACAAAAAAAGTTACAGCCCTTTGAAGTTACAAAATGAAAATCGATTTTTTTTCATATATCGAAAACTCTCAGAGATTTTTTATTGAAAATGGACATGTGGCATTTTCATGGCAGCAACATCTTAAAAAAAATTTAAGTAAAATTTGTGCACCCCATAAAAATTTTATGGGGGTTTTGTTCCCTTAAACCCCCCCAAACTTTTCTCTACGTTCCAATTAAATTATTATTGTGGCACCATTAGTTAAACACATTATTTTTAAAACTTTTTTGCCTCTTAGTACTTTTTCGATAAGCCAGTGTTTATCGAGATATTTTGAATATTTGTCGAATCCACCACATATTTGTATATGGTAAAGTACGATTATAGAGACCTGTTAATAATCTGAAAATTTATTTATAATTTACATTTTTAGGTATATTTTGAAAAAGAAGCTACATCTCGATAAAAGGTGACTTATGAACAAAAGACTAAGAGGCAAAAGTTTTAAAAATACTGTGTTTAACTAATGGTACCACAATTATAGTTTAATTGGAACGTACACAAATATTTGGGGGGTTTAAAGGAACAAAACCCCCATACAATTGTTACGTAAATATATTGAAAAAGAAGCCGCATCTCAATAAAAACTGGCTTATCGAAAAAATAATAAGAGGCAAAAAAGTTTTAAAAACGTTGTGTTTAACTAATGGTACCACAATAATGAATTAATTGGAACGTACACAAAATTTTGGGGGGGTTTAAGGGAACAAAATCCCCATAAATTTTTTATGATATGGAAAAATTTCACTATAATTTTGTTTTAAGATGTTCCTGCCATAAGAATGATACATGCCCATTTTCAATAAAAAATCTCTAATAGTTTTCGATATATTGAAAAAAATCGATTTTCATTTTGTAACTTCAAAGGGCTATAACTTTTTTTATGAGCACATTTGTACTAAAGTAAGTTAGGTTCAATCGAAATATTTTTGACCCCAGAATGTGTGGTATAATTTATGACCAATCTTTTCGGGACACCCTGTATAGACAGACACTAATTTCTTTTTAAGAAAATCTCGTCGTTTGATAAAATATATTAACCCCATCGTTGTCCAAGGTTTTTTTGATATTCTTTTATTTAAGCGGTTTATCTCCCTAGAGGTTGTATGTAATTATTTAACTTATTTGTAATTGTATCATATGCAATTTAAGAATCTATTGTGTTGATATAAATTTCATTCCAATGTTCATTTTTTAAAGGCTGTGCTAGTTTTCCGATATTAAGGTTTTTAATTGACGGGAGATTTGAATGTAGAACATTTTTGAGTTTTATTATTTATAAAAACGGCTGGCGTAAAGTGATCGTGATCAGTCATGTCAGTATGAAAAACAATAGGATTAATATTAATTTACTCTTTTAATAGTCTAATGTTTTTTTAAGTTTCTAACATCAAAAGTAAATAAATTTCGATCAAAATAATGTTGGTACCTTTTTTTTGGTTGGTAAAAAAATCGTGAAAATCACCTTCTATTAGTTAGCATCCAAAAAAATATTAATCGTTACCGCATGACAAAAAATTACTTTCCTTATTGTTTATAAGATATGTCAGATTCGTTGGTTCAAAGTGCTTATTTTTGAAAAGTTTGTAGTCAAATAGGCTTAAACGAGTCACTAATCACAAGTGTATGCAAAATTTGAACACACATGTCTTATAACCAATTTTTGTCTTCAGGAAAACAAAAAGTCCAAAATATTCACAATAGAAAAACCTATATTTTTTATACCAGTTGAAATTTTTGGTATCACCAATAATAATTAATTAGTAAGTTATTTTGAAAAAAAAAATTTCAAAATTTAAATTTTTTTAATTTAAAACCAAATTGTTTTCAAAAATGAGCACTTTGCAGCTGTAAAACTTACAGATCATAATATAAGCAATACATAAGTCAAGTAACTTGTGAAGCGGTAACAATTAATTTCATTTGGGATGCTAATTAAGGTGTGATTTTTACGATTTTTTTACCAAAAAAAAGTGTCTTTATTTTGAGCGTTACATAGTTAATATTGAATATTGATGCTAGAAACTAAAAATAACAAAAATATAGCTTTTTTAAAAACTTTAAAAAGTTGTGATGACTTTTTCTCGAAAAGTGCTTCATTTTTGGTTATTTCACGTTGAAATATTCGATTTTGAATTTGACGAATAAGAACCTACATTTTCATGACCTACTGGGTTTAAAGACTTCGTAGTATATAGACCATATTTTTCACTTTTTGTATAAGCTGTATTTTTACAAAGAATTTTTTTCGATAAAATACTTACCTTTTGATGTATTGGCGAGAAACTGTCTCAAAACGTGTTTTTTTGAAAAATGAACATATTCACTCACAAATAACTCGAAAAGTATTGACTTAGTGAAAAACACTATACTACTAAAGGTTGCTTAAATTAGTCAGTTTATCCAATTCCAAATCCGGACTTATCTTGAACGTATGTTTTTCAACCGAGAAGGGGTGAAATACCCCTAGGACCGAAGCGCACATCGGCACCATAGGTATCACTTTTTTTGTTTGACACGTTAACTATGTGTATGCCAAATTTCATCTCAATCCGAACAGATCTTTAAAATTTACAGCAAAAACCGTGAGTAAATGGACTATAAATTAGCTTGAGCTTTTATGATATATTTTATGATATAATTTATGATATAATGATTTTATGGGTAGCGGGTAGGAACTCTTTTGGAGTCCTATGGATTCTATTGGATAGTCCTAACAGGGAAAGTGAATCAATCCCTGCCCCCCGCAGATTCCAGGAGCTTCTTGACCCGGGAAGCTAGCACCTGCTAAGGGTCCCTTGTCCAGGGTCACGGATGAAGTCCAGAACGGCATCCAAGGCGAAGAAGAATACTTTCGGTACGGCGAAGATGGCGGAGCTGGCAACCCTTGATTTTAGGGATAGTATAGGATCACAAATTGTAGCGTCTGATCCAGAGTGGGCGGCTACGAACAGCGTCTGATCCAGAATGGACGGCTGATTAAACACTCACCAACACGTCTGGCCAGCGCGGTGTTTTAAGGCTAATAACCTCCCCAAAACTATGGCGAATTCTAAAACGATAGGAGTAGGTCCCCAGGTGGGTAAGTCATACAGTGTTGGCAAGTCCCACTCCTTTATAAAAAAGGACAGCTTCACGGAATCTGGGGGAAGCAAGAAATCGCTAAAAACTACAAATTTGAATATAGCAACACTCAACGTAAGGTCATTAAACAAAGATGAGAAAATCTATGAGCTAGAAGAAGAAATAAAGGACCTGAACTGGTACATAATTGGTCTGGCAGAGGTAAAAAGGAAAGGCGAAGAGCGCATAACATTGCAATCAGGGAACATCTTGTATTACAAAGGGCACGATGAGCAAAGTCTAAACGGCGTAGGATTTCTGGTTTCTAAGAAATATGCTAGTAGAATAGAACAATATGTGGGAATCTCGGAAAGAATTGCAATGATTATGATGAATATACACGAAAAAATCACCCTAAAAATTATTCAAGTGTACGCCCCAACTTCAACACATCCCGATGAAGAGATAGATGAGTTCTACGAGAAAATAATAGAAACCAACACGTGCTATCACAGCACCTATACACTAATAATAGGAGATTTCAACGCTAAGATCAGACAACGACTAGAAGAAACTGAAAGCTATATTGGTGAATTCGGCTATGGTGTTAGAAATTATAGAGGAGAAACCCTTGTGAACTTCCTACATAGCAACAAATATTTTGCAATGAACACATTTTATAAGAAAAAACCGCAAAGGAAGTGGACGTGGTTATCACCAAACGGAAAAACACGGAACGAAATTGATTACATTATGTGTAACAAGAAAGATATCGTAGAAGATGTAACAGTAATAAATTCGGTCTCTCTGGGAAGCGATCATAGAATGGTTAGAGCTAAACTAAGAATTGGGTATAGCAAACGTAGAACTAACTTTAAGAACACGACACAAATAGATACTGAAAAGCTAAAAGCCGATAAAGAAAAATATGCTAGTAAATTAAAAACCGCCCAAGCACTGAATCTAGAACAACTCAGCATAAATAAAATTAACTCAGTTATAACAAAAGAACTATTGAATACCAGCTCTGAAATAGCGACCTGTCATAAAAATAAAAAATCCAAAATAAGTGCAGAATCGCAGAATATGCTGAAACAACGAAGAGAGCTCTTGTCACGAAACAAAAGAAATACCACAGAATACAAGGAACTTAACCGAGCCATACGAAAACAGATAAAAGACGACATTAGAAAACAGCAAGAAGACCATATAGAAGAAGTGATAGAGAAAAATCGAAGTCTGAAATATACCAAACCGAAATTAGGCAAGAAAAATATTATAGCTATACAAAAACAAAAAGGCCAACTAGAAACAAGCAAAGCTCAGATATCGAAGATAATTGACAACTTCTATACTGAATTATACCATTCAAAAAACGATCCCCCCGACTGTTCAAAGCAAAATCTGAAAAGGCAAATAACAAACGTAAACTCTGAATTAATGCCCGAAATAAGGCAGTGGAATAACGATGGAATTCTGGCAGAAATGCTGAAAGACGGCGGTGAAGAAGTTATCAGATACCTAAAAATACTTTTCAATAAATGCCTATTTGAAGGAAACATACCAAAGGAATGGAATACTGCTAACACAATCTTAATACACAAAAAAGGTGACAATACAGATCTGAAAAATTATCGTCCAATATCACTACTATCACAACTTTATAAAACATTCACAAAAATAATTACAAATAGATTGACAACAAAGTTCGATGTATATCAACCAGCAGAACAAGCCGGTTTTAGAAAAGGCTTCAGTACATGCGACCATCTTCACACACTAAAGATCCTAATGGAAAAAGTTAACGAGTACAACTTACCAATCTGCTTAGCATTTATAGATTACGAAAAAGCTTTTGACAGCATAGAATTATGGGCTATTGAGGAAGCACTGGTCAATAGCAGAATCGATTCTAGATATAGGATATTAATACATAATATATACAAACATGCTGAAATGGTAGTCACGATGGATAACGACATGAAAACTAGGCCAATCAAAATCAACCGAGGAGTAAGACAGGGAGACACCATATCTCCAAAACTATTTACTGCCGCACTTGAAGACATCTTTAAATGATTAAATTGGGAAACAAAGGGACTCTCGATAAATGGAAAGTATTTAAACCACCTAAGATATGCAGATGACGTGGTACTAATAGCCGACAGCTGGAAAGAACTGAAGGTGATGATCGATGAGCTTCATAGAGAATCCTTAAAAAAAGGACTAAAAATGAACTTGAGCAAAACTAAGCTAATGTCGAACAAAGATGATCAACCAACGATAACCATCCAAGGAACAAAAGTGGAACATGTAAAAGAATATATATATCTAGGTCAGAATATCAAGGTAAACAAAGAAAATCAAACTACCGAAATAAGCAGACGAGTAAGAATGGGATGGGCTGCATTCGGAAAACTCTCATATATACTAAAAGACAAAAAGATACCACAATACCTTCGAACCAAAGTGTTCGATTCTTGTATCCTTCCCGTTCTCACTTACGGAGCTCAAACCTGGACATTCACAAAAATGAACATGGACAAGATTAGAAAAACTCAAAGAGCCATGGAACGACAGATGCTTGGTATCTCACTAATAGATCGGCAAACAAACGAAGCAACCCGAAACAAAACAAAAGTAAGGGATGCCGTGGAACAAGCGGCTAAATTAAAACGGAAATGGGCTGGACACAACGAACGTCTCGAAAGTGGTAGATGGAGCAAGGAAGTTGGAAACTGGCGACCGTACGAAGCGAAGAGACCAAGAGGAAGACCTCAAATGCGCTGGAGCGATGACATCAGAAGAGTCGCAGGACCAATGTGGAAACGCCTCACACACAACAGAGATGAATGGCGAGAAATTGGAGAGGCCTTTATTCGACATTTCGAATAGAAAAAAAGGCTATAAAAAAAAATAATGATTTTATGATGATTTATATTTAATGTTTTGGCCGGTGGCCCGCATCCCAACTGGAACCAGGGCCCGCTGATCTATCAGTACGCTACTGAATCGAATCCATCATAAATATAATAAAATCACAATATCTCAAATGGGGATAAAATTTTATTATGTGGGTTAATATTTATCAAGTTCTCATTGGTCACGTTAATTTTTTTAACATCTATTTTGCAGCAAATTCTCGGCTCTTATTAATGCCTATGATACTAAAACGATAATTAGGTATCTAGCAAGAATTTGTTCCGTCGCTGCCAAAAATATAAATTTTCGCTTTGTTACAATGTGCGTCATTGTCATTTTTTCTTCGAGTCCGCATAGATATTTGCATATCTATATTATTAGCGTCGAAATTTGTTACGAAACCCACCTTGATACTAAAGTAGCGCATTGTTCCCTTTTGATCCTCTCGCACTTATTTCTAGGCACGCTGCGACACACGTGGGATTTCCATTGTCAATGTTGGCAATGCGCCTACCGGAAATTAAGCGGGGCGGGAGGGGAGGGTGGTAAGAAAAGAGGCTGTTGTCTATTTCGAGATTCCCTCGCGGATATTGTCAACGATCTTTGAAGATTAATTTTCATAATTTTTGTTTCCACATAATCGCCTTTTATTTGAACAAAAAAAAATGAAATATGAAGGTTAAGAAGATTAGCGAATCAATCATTAATAGGACTAGGATTGTATTTAAATTACTTCTTTTTGTACTTTTTATCTAGAATTAAATCCCAGTACAATGTATTTCGCAAATATTTTAAGAATTTAAAATTTCAAATCTTATGAAAAAGATATTAAAGAAAGGATAGTAAAGGGAAAACAGGTGACAGGAGCCCGAATTCGATACTGGCAAAAAATATAAGAACAGAAAATAAGAAACGAATTTAAAACACAATATTAAAATCAGTATTAACTCAGCTGAACTCTGACAATTAACAAAAAGTACAATGATAAATTACTATCCACTGAGATATTATTTTGGTAGAGGTCAGCAAGAAGATCTATACTTACTAGAACACATAAGAAACGGCGATATTAGACAACAAATCGGAATAGAAAGAACAATCATAGATGACATCGAAAGACAACAGCTAGCATGGTACGGACACGGAAGACGAATGGAGGAAAGAATAAAAAAAGTGTCAGAATGCACCCACACAGAAAAACAGAACCGAGGAAGACCAGCAACCATATGGATAAAGGGCATTCTAGGCGATATTGGAAAGAAATTTAAGAGAAGAAGACTGCCGCAATGGAAAGGAGTGGCGATTGGGAACGGAAAGGCTTAGAAGGCTATAAAACCAGTTGAATACATAAGATCTCAAATCTATCTCGATTCTCGAAAATTTCCTCGATTGTACCTTTGCATTATGTTAATTAAATTGACATTTATTATACACCACCAAACTTATATGGAATCAACATTTATTTCAAACCAATATTTATTTCTTTTGAAAAAAAAACTTGTTATTGTTGCAAATATGTAATAAACAAACCGATAAAACAATTAGATACCACAGCTCGGTAAGTTATAGATTGCATATTTGCTTTAGTTGTAAATTGAACTAAAATAAATAAACTAACTTTTGCATTCAAAAACAAAAATATTCTTTGTGGGGTTACCGGACGTGTATAGGGAAAAAATTATTGATCTTGTGGAGCAAGAAATGTCCCAGAGAAACGGGTCTAGGACGTTTCATCGCCGCCAGTTCATCGCCGCTGTTTCGATGCCGCCAGTTCATCGCCGGCCGATTCATCGCCGGCCGTTTCGATGCCGCCGGTTCATCGCCAGTCAGTTAATCCCTAACTGATATATTTCCTAATTTTCGACCAATTTTCGACAGTTACATTTATTATTTATGTTTAGTATTAATTAGGAATTCTAGGAAATGACCAGAAAGCCACTGCGCATCCGCTAGGAAAAATATTCTAATTCGGATTTTTTGCACAATCATACTCAAAAAGGACTCCTTTTAACAAATTTGCATGTTGCCAGGACCAAAAGGTGGTCAAAAATTTTTTAAACGTTTTTTTTTGTTTTTTTCCTAAAATTATCTTTTTTCCATGGAAAAAAGTTTTTTTAGGTTTTTTGAATTATTCCAAACAGAAAAGGTCTTTAGTGACTTTTCTCTAAAAATTATAGTTTTTGACATATAAGCGATTAAAAATTGAAAAATTGCGAAATCGGCCATTTTTAACCCTCAAAAACTATGTGAAAATCTAAAAATTTGAATGTTGCCAAGGTAGGCAGATATTCTTTATACATCGATTGATGAAATGCTGAAGAGTTTTTTGCAATACAATATTCAAAACTCCTTTGTTTTTTGATTGCTAATCAAGCATGCGCGACACTATTTTCCACCGACAGTATGGTGCAAATGAAAGGAATAAATTCGTTCTTTCGTAAACCGGCGACTCTAAGGAAAAATCCCGAAACAGGTCGATTTTTATTTTTAAGTTATGATATTGTGGCATATATGGTATACTAGTGACGTCATCCGTCTGGGCGTGATGACGTAATCGATGATTTTTTTAAATAAGGATAGGGGTCGTGTGGTAGCTCATTTGAAAGGTTCTTCAATTCTCTATTTAGTAATGTAAACATTTACATAATTATTTATACAGGGTGTCCTTCTACTTCTTTTTCCTCAAATAATTTAATTTAATAAAAAATTTTTGGACACACTGTATCATTAATTATGTAAATGTTTATATTACTGAATATAGAATTGAAGAACCTTTCCAATAAGCTAGCACATGGCCCCTATTCTCATCTAAAAAAAATATCGATTACGTCATTACGTCCAGACGGATGACGTCACTAGTATACCATATATGCCACAATATCATAACTTAAAAATAAAAATCGAACTGTTTCGGGATTTTTCCTTAAAGTCGCCGGTTTACGAAATAACGAATTTATTCCTTTCATTTGCACCATACTTTCGGTGGAAAATAGTGTCGCGCACGCTTGATTAGCAATTAAAAAATAAAGGAGTTTTGAATATTGTATTGCAAAAAACTCTTCGGGATTTCATCAATCGATGTTTAAAGAATATCTACCTACCTTGGCAACATTCAAATTTTCAGGTTTTCACATAGTTTTTGAGGGTTAAAAATGGCCGATTTGGCAATTTTTCAAATTTTTCATGTCAAAAACTGTCATTTTTAGAGAAAAGTCACTAAAGACCTTTTCTGTTTGGAATGATCCAAAAAACCTAAAAAACTTTTTTCCATGCAAAAAAAATAATTTTAGGAAAAAAACAAAAAAAAAACGTTTAAAAAATTGTTGACCACCTTTTGGTCCTGGCAACATGCAAATTTGTTAAAAGGAGTCCTTTTTGAGTAAGATTGTGCAAAAAATCCGAATTAGAATATTTTTCCTAGCGGATGCGCAGTGGCTTTCTGGACTACTAGGTGAGATATGACCATTCCCGTTGCCATACTTAATCTTTTAATAGACTTTTAAACTTTTATAATATAAAATATAGTTTAACACTACAAATTTAATATTGTTTAGTATCAAATTTAGGGGAAGTAGAAATAGAACAGTAAATTAATATAATAATATTTTTTATCTATTTATTTGTCATAAGTTTTGAACTGAATTTAACGTCGTGTCGAGTCATCTCCCATAATACAAGATCAACTGACTAACTGGCGATGAAACGGCCGGCGATGAAACGGACGGCGATGAAATGGACTGGCGATGAACCGGCGGCATCGAAACGGCGGCGATGAACCGGCGGCGATGAAACGTCCCATTCCGCAGAGAAACATAGGTGCAGTGGTAGGCGTAACACAGGGCGTTGTGTCTAAAACCTAGGCTAGGCATTAGTAATTAGGAAAGCTTAAAAATAGAGTAACGTAAAGTCGCCAAAACGTAAAAAGGGCTAACCACAACCACGATCGTTTAACTGTCCAAACAGCTAAAAGAGACCCACCTCAGCTAAAAGAGAACAATTTTTCACCTGAAGCTCCAAAGGTAGCTTTTGAAAGCTACAGGTGTAAGTGATTCAGTTGAAACAATAAGAAAAAGAAGTCTAATAAGCCAGGAAATAAAATTCGAAATTATTTATCCTCTGAGCTTTTTAAGTTGGAAAAATAAAGCATAACAGATGGCGAAATAATCAACAAGGAAAATCTAAATTGCATTTCACGTCATGTCATTCACCGTGATAATAATTTTAGCGAACTATTTCCTTTAATATCCACCAAAGGTGAATAAAGTATAAACTAAAAGAAAAGAAAAGATGGTTCAGATTTAATTACAGTTCAGAGCCTCTACTATGTGCTTATACTTATTTCGGAATAACCGTTTCCTCATCGGAGCACCTGAGAGGCTCGGAGAGGCTCTGTACTCGGAGAGGCTCTGTACTGTAATCAAATCTGAACCAACTTTTCTTTTCTTTTAGTTTATACAGTGCCTCTACCCACACCGAGAGAACAATTTCTTTTCTCCTAAAACACCGATTTCTTTGAGCAATATTTCTTAAAAGTTAACATATCCTATTAACTTAAACATACCGGTTCACATATAAAGAAACGAGTTTTTTAAACACAACTCAATAATTTCTTACAGATAATTTCTTCAATACTAAGAAATGCATTAATGGTTACATTTAATTTTCTTATCCTAAAGTTTTTATTTCTTAAATTGAAAACTACAAATATTTTGCAGTATAAGAAATATAATGTTAAGTTAATCCATATTTATATTTGTGAACAAGAAATTTTCTTGCAATCAAATAAATATTTTAAACCACAAGAAATAATTCTTCAGAAATACCCTCTGTAGTAACTGTGGTTATAAAATAAAAACTTTGTCATTAATGCCGAAATGTTACTTGCAAAGAGATTTTCTTCCACAAAAGAATTGCGCAGATTAACTATTTATGATTTAGTCGTCAGTGTTTGTCAAGATGGCGTGATATGTTCATGTTCATATAGATGGATTTTTGATTTATTGGTGTTCCTTAAAAATTAACGGATATTTTGAAGGTACGTACATATATAGGTATTAAGTAAAAGTAAATTGAATAATTTAAGATGTAATAATAATATTGTTGCGTATCCGAATGGTTAAAAAAGAAACATAATAGTATCTTTGTATGCTTTTTAGGTATAATGATGGACGACTCTGAAATAAAGGAGCTTATTATTCTAACTGGGAAATATGCCACAATTTAAAGCTGGGACAAAATGATATTAATATATAGCTTCAGAACAATATTAAGAAAGGAGTTATTAGCCAACTGCGGGGCCTCCCAGAAATGGTAGAACTTTATACATGTAAGTACCTTTTTAAAAATGTGTATACTTATGTATCAACTATAATAGGTTTCTTGAATGTATCGTCTTCTATAAAAATATACAATACAACGCTATATCAAACATGGCGGGTGCAACGCTGAGGATGTTTTCTGTTAATTTATTTGAGATAAAGAAATCAGTTAGTCTAAAAGAAATATATGTTTATGGTTAAGAAATGTTATTGCCGAAAACCGTGAATTAGTTAATATATATTAAATGACTTAGATGTAAACTAATAATACTTTCCCGTAATAAAATTTCTTAATGATTAGGTATGCTGTCTCTTTTAGATTATAAAAATTAAGAAAACTACATATTATTATGTCTGCTTCAATGTTTTCATTGGTTGTATTTTCCCTCTTGTTTTAGCTAAACAATGTTTATTGTGTGACTTAATATTATACAGAAAAATAATTAATATTTCATTAACAAAAAGAAAAAAATAAACAAAGAAGTGTAGGTTAAATAATGCCATGTTTGAACTAAATATGATTGATTATTATTAGTATTAATAGTTCATATTTAGGCCTTGTATTTGTTTTTTTTTGTATTTCCTA
Source organism: Diabrotica virgifera virgifera (assembly GCF_917563875.1). NCBI lineage: Eukaryota > Metazoa > Arthropoda > Insecta > Coleoptera > Chrysomelidae > Diabrotica > Diabrotica virgifera. The sequence goes on along the minus strand of NC_065447.1, from coordinate 87,913,176 downwards.
AATTTGTCAAAATAAATATCTATATCTTTATAAAAAACATTTTATTAAAGTAAGTTTACTCTTTCTACATAACGATTTTGTTTTAGTGAATTGCTGATATACAAAGTGCTATTAACAAAAGAAGGAAAATTTGACGAAGTTGGATTTGCCTCTCCATCCTTTTATTGTTGTGTAGAAGCCAGGGGTTTAAGAGTGGAGAAAATATTTTTATGTAATAATAACGTTTTATATATTGTTTTATTAATAAATAATTATTTTACCTTAACACAATGATTTATTTCGCCGTATGTAATATCACTTTATTTTCAAGAAATATTAACTTAACTCTAAATATACGTTTATCTCTGCGAAATATATTTCTTAACATTAAATACATTAATTATTAATAGTAAAATAATAATATTCCTTACTAAGAAATATTATTGCTCAGAAAGAATAGTTTTGTAATGTGTAGAAAATATATTTTTATGACTAATAAAATTAATTAACATCAAGTGTAATTTCTTTCTGATAAATGGGTTTGAAGTTTGCCAGAAAGTGATAGTTAAATCATGTTTAAGATATATTTCTTTGGCTATAGTAGAATTTATTTGAAATATTTTAAAAAATTATATCTTACATACAAAGATATATTTCTTAGGCAATATGCCAAGTCGATCTTTCTTAAATATTAATAAAGTTTCTTTATGTCAAGAATTTTTTTCTCTCGGTGCAGGAAACGGTTATTCCGAAATACGTATAAGCACATAGTAGAGGCTCTGTACTCTAATCAAATCTGAACCATCTTTTCTTTTCTTTTAGTTTATAATTTATTCACCTTTGGTGGATATTAAAGGAAATAGTTCGCTAAAATTATTATCACGGTGAATGACAGGACGTGAAATGCAATTTAGATTTCCCTTGTTGAGTATTTCGCCACTCTGTTATGCTTTATTTTTCCAACTTAAAAAGCTCAGAGGGTAAATAATTTCGAATTTTATTTCCTAACTTATTAGACTTTTGATTCATAGATGGTGCTAGTAGCATCTTTGGTAATTATTTTGATAATTACTGGAAAGGATGAAAGGATTTGATTTCAGTTCAGTGCCTCTACCCAGGTGCTCCGATGAGGAAACGGTTTTTCTGAAATACGTATAAGCACATAGTAGAGGCTCTGTACTGTAATTAAATCTGAACCATCTTTTCTTTTCTTTTCTTTTCTTTTCTTTTCTTTTCTTTTCTTTTCTTTTCTTTTCTTTTCTTTTCTTTTCTTTTCTTTTCTTTTCTTTTCTTTTCTTTTCTTTTCTTTTCTTTTCTTTTCTTTTCTTTTCTTTTCTTTTCTTTTCTTTTCTTTTCTTGTCTTTTCTTTTCTTTTCTTTTCTTTTCTTTTCTTTTCTTTTCTTTTCTTTTCTTTTCTTTTCTTTTCTTTTAATAAGAAAAAGAGTTCGTACCCAAGGACTATACAGCAGGAGACAGTTACGGGTTCCTGAAAACAGAAGCAGTATCCAGGCAACACCAGCTTGATAGCCTAAATTGGTATCTTCAACACCAAAACTGGAACATTGGGAATTAACAAAATGTGCTATTGTCAGACGAAACCAGGATTTGTGTAAAATCAGATGACAGACTAGTTCGTTTACTTAGAGGGAGAGAAAGACAAGCAAGAATGGAAACTGCCAGATCTGTTCACAGATATAAAAGTGGCAGTGTTATGTTCTGGGAAGGCATTATGTTAAAAAAACAGATCGTACCAAGGTCTATCCATCTATCCGTCAAAGTTTCAGATAATTTTAGATAACGTATAGGATATTCTAGAGGACGTATAGTGTTGAAATTTAGTGTATAGTTCCTTTAGGACTTAAAAGCACCGTGTGTTAAATTTGCGTTCAACAGAATATACGTCTATTCTCAAAATGTATTTGATCCACAGAGGAGTAAATTACGAGTATTCTATAGGTTAAAACAAATGTGTGCGCGCCTAATTAGCTGTCGGGTCTTTCGATACTCTGCTATGTTAATTTGGTGAAATGGAAGGCCATATGGCTCTGCCTGTCATTATTTTTTTTGTAAGGTTCTTAAACGGCTAAGTGGAGCATATAGCCTTAGTGAAAACGCACCATCGAGTTCTATTTTGCGCTAAGGCCTTCACCTCATTCTAAGACGTTCCTTGACCTCTTATCTCGCCCTTGATGGATCTTCTCCAAGTTTTTTTCTGGGCAACCTCTTTTTCTTTTTTCTTGGGAATTCCACTCTAGGGCAGACTTTGCAATACTGGTGCTATTTTTTCGGAGTGTGTCCGATCCAACCCCACTTTCTGGAGTTTATTTTAATTTCTACTTTCATTTGTTCGGCCAGGTATAGCACATCTTCGGTTCTAATGATGTTAGGCCAGAAATATGAACAATTATCCATAGGCATTTATTAACAAAGACCCGCAGTTTGTCTGTAAGGGTTTTTTTCACTTTCCAGGTTTTAAATCACATTTAAATGACATTTGACTGGAATATTCGGATCTTTGTCTTTGTAGTATACTGTTCAGATCCCAAACAGAGTTGAGTATGCTTAATACTTATCGAGCTTTTCGTATCCTCATACAAACATCGTCTTCTGTACCTCCGCTTTCTGTTATGACACTTCCAGGATAAGTAAAACTTTCCACATTTTCATTCTGCATGTGGTTAATAGTAAATAATATGTTGTTTCTTGCAATTACTCTCATGGATTTGGTTTTATTAATATTGAATGGCAAACCTATTGTATTAATATATAGTGTAACTTGTTTCCCATAGGTCAGCCGCATCTTGGAACCTTTGTTATAATAGACAGATATCGTCGGCGTATTCTAGATCACTTAGGCGTGTGGTTAACGTCTATTGTATCCCTCTTGTGTCGGAGTCTTGTTTGGAGAGAAAATATTCTACAGTTATGCTAAAAAGAAACGGAGAAAACACGCATCCCTATCTGACTCCATTAAATGTTTAAATTCGTCACTGTTGATCCTATTATATCACACTGCATTTCGTCTCAGTGGACAGTGACTTTATAATGGACTTTAAAATTTTATTCTTAATGTAGCTAAATATCTTTGTTTTTTTGTATTGATTGCCTATATGAGCCCTTCTATTGATTTTTAGTCATATAATTTGAAACAAAAATGGACCTTTTAATAAAAAATAAAAAGGTTCTCCCGATTTGTTGCATTGTCAGTTGGGCCACCTCATAGAAAAGAAATAGGCACGATGCCAATACTTTTCGACCACCTCTGATGAACGTCACGGTAGCAGCCAATATATTTAACGCCAAAAAGAACAAAATGAAACAAGAGATTTCGTTCAGTTATTGTGTCGTTCAATTAGAGAGGATTGTGCGCTATTCTCTGCCAGGTATGCTTGTTATGTGTGGATTGGAAGTTGAATCTAGTGGCAGATGCGCAATAGGTTGGAACAACTGCAAGAAATACTCAAAATAAACATAAATTGACGAAAGAACTAATTCTAATATTGCGTAATTAATTTTAAATTCAAATTATTAACACTAGGTACATATACAGTCAGTTCCAACGAAGATTTGAGCCCCCAGAAACTCAGAAACCAAGAGCTTCTTCAAAATTTAAAAAAACCCGTCAATTTATAATGGAAGAGGGACGAATTTTTATGCAAAATTCATGCCCTCTTTAATCCCCTACTGTCCCGCATCAACCACCACTTTTTTTTTAAATAGCAAGTGTGCTCGAGTGGCACATCATATTGAAGGTAATTTTTTTCTCGGCACGGCGCTCTCTTTTTTTTTAATTTACATAATAAGTTTGAAGGTAATTTTGGACTAAACAAATGTACATACATACATAATCGATGATCCTCTTATACCGTAAGGTCTCGAGGTGTCTTCTTTACTCGTTATTATCTGCTAACTTACGCCACTTTTTTCGGTCCCTAGCTAATTCTTTGGCTTCCTGCCACGATTTTCCTCTATTCTGCAATATTTCTATCACACTTGTATTCCACGTTTCCTTGGTCGGCCTCTCCTGTTTTTCCCTATCGGCCTCGATTCCCATGTCATTTTAACCTGTCTGTCGTCGTTCATTCTAAATAAGAGCCCAGTCCATTTTAATTTCTTTTCATAAATTTTTTCCTTTAATGATTTTACTTTTAATTCTCTTCTAATATCTTCGCTACGTCTCTTATCGGTTCTCCTAGCTCCCACGATTGTTCTGAAATACCTCATTTCGGCGGCTTGCAATCTCTTTTCTTGTTTGTCATTCAATATCGTAATACCCAATTCTCTGCTCCATATGTAGTGATAGGTACGTAAATTGTTTTAAATAATATTATCATTTTGCTTTTCCTAGTTATTTCTTTTTTATTTAAGAAGTTTTTATACAGCGAATGAAATGTTCTTGTGGCTGCTTTTATGCTAATTCCAATTTCGTCTTCTTGTGTCACCTTCTTATTTAAAATTATTCCAAGGTATTTAAAGATGGAGTTACTACAAATAACATGGTATCTTTGGATGGTGAACTGATTGTAAAAAGCAATAGTTTTAAGTACCTGGGATCGGTATTACAGAATAATGGAGAAAAAGATGGAAATGCATGCAGTAGGATTAGGGCTGGATGGATGAAGTGGAAGGAAGCGAGCGGTGTGCTGTGTGTCAGGGTCAGGAAAAGTCCAATGAACTTGAAGGGAAAATTCTACAAAACAGCCATAAACCGGCTATGATGTACGGAACTGAATGTTGGGCATTGAAAAAGAAAGAGGAACAACGAATGCATGTGGCGTAAATGAGAATGCTTAGATGGATAAGTGGAGTGACAAAAAAGGATAAAATTAAAAATGAGTATATTAGGGGAAGTCTAGGTGTGGCAATTGATGCCAAAATGAGAGAGCATAGGTTGAGATGGTTTGGTCATGTTCAACGTCGAGACGCTAATCACCCAATATGAAGAATTGCTGAAGTGCAGATTCCTGGAAGGAGTAGGAGAGGAAGACCAAAGAAGAAGTGGGGGGAGACGATTAGGCAGGACATGTTGGTAAAGGGGATTAATATTGATATGACTCAAGATAAAATCGTATGGAGAAATGCAATTAGGGAAGCCGATCCCGCATAGGGATATGGCAAAGAGAAAGATGATGATGATTCCAAGGTATTTAAATGTATCTACCTGTTATATTTTTTTTGCCTTGGATTTCAATACATACCTATTTAGCTTAACATCTTTCTTGGATATTGCCATTACTTTTGTTTTTCCATATTAATTATTAGATTGTAATTTTTTAATTCTGCCTCCCAGATTCTTATGTTCTGCTTCAGAGCTCTTTCAGTTCTTGCCACAATAACAATGTCATTTGCAAATACACAGGCTTCGATTTTTATTTGTTGTAGGTTTCTGTATCCTATGGTATATTTTTTTGTTTTTGGCAAGCACTTTTTAATTACTTCGTCTATTACACAGATAAACACTAAGGGGCTCTATACACCTCCTTGTCTGTCTCCGTCGTTATTCGTAAATTTTCTGGAAATAAGATTGCCTGTTCTTATGTACAACTCGACTACACTTGCTATTTAAAAAAAAAACTGGGGGCAGTAGAGAGTTACATTTGAGGGCGGGGGGGGGGGGGGGGGGTCAAATTTTCGTTAGAACAAACTGTATAATATGTATTTTTAATTTTATTTTTTTAATTTTTTTCTTACTCGTGTGATTAAATCATCGAACTTCAGGTTAAAGATGAATGATTAATGTAGTTGATTCACAAATGGAGGAACATGAATGTATTGTGGATTCTCCGGGTATTCTTAAATCCAAAATTATTTAACGTGGAGTCAACCCCAGAAAAACACGAAAGTATGTTTATATACACAATTCAAATTAAGTGAAGTTAAGTAGTGTTGTATGTCTAGTTAGGTTATTAACTAGTATGAGATATTATCTATTTTGTGCCACTGGTTAGTCTATGAGCACAATATGTTCCCAGATTGGTTTCGAGAAGATCCACTTTTTGAGCTATTTATTGATGGATTGATTATTTATCTTTGCTGCTGAGTTATGTCATTCTTTTCCTTTCAGTCATTTCTTAAGATGGTGAATGGTTTCTTGAGCTTGATATATTGGCATATATTATTTTGCACTTGAGAATGTCTGACAATATATTTTATCTCTGACAATACAATTTATTATTATATATTAATAATTTTTGAAATCCACAAGGAAAAGAAAAATGTTTTTCATGTAGTTAGTGATGAGCAAAACAAGGACAAGACCAAGACCAGGCTAGTCTTGGTCTTGGTCTTGTTCTTGCAAGCTTGGTCTTGGTCTTGGTCTTGCAGCTAAAAGGCAGTCTTGGTCTTGGTCTTGGTCTTGCACTAGCCGGTCTTGTTCTTGGTCTTGGTCTTGCTGCAAGAGTCTTGCTGGTCTTGCTTTTTTGGTAGTAATAATTTGAGCCAAACAATTTCGAATAAAATGTACATTGAAATAAATAAAGATGTGAAGAATGAAACTATATTTTTTGCTTTAAAATTTTAACAGAATGTAGAATGTAGTTTCAAACGGATACCAATTTTAACATTATACATTCACATAATGACCTAATTATTTCTCTCTATATACAGAGATTAGAGTATATTTTTATAATGGTAATGTTTATCAGTAGGAAAAAACCAGCATTTTCAACCCTTGTTGCAATTGCCGGCCTTCGGTTGTGTCACGTTGTGTTTTGCATGATATCGATACCTGCCGCCTGCCTTCAGACCACGTCTTGAGTCTGGATTATTGTTTATTGCCCCTGTATTGTAATAAAATGTTAAAGAAAAAGAGCTTCTTAAAGGTGCCACAAATGGACGGGGACCTTCAATTTACGGATTTTACGAAAAGGGATAAACGGTTTATAGTTGTTAACACATAATTATCTGCTCCTTTCACTCGAACACTGTAGTATTTATCCTACGAGGGTAAAATTTAAGAACATAAATTAAATTTTTTTAAGAGAACACAAAAATCAAATATTTTTTACTCTATTTAATCATTATTTAATATAATTAACTTTTTTTATAAACTAACTAAAACATACTTTTTAGTAAATACGTACATATTTACCATACCTATTTATATACCTAATACTGTAACATAATAACTAAACCTAATGTAATTCTGTAATTTGTTATCTTGCAGTTCTTTAATTTTATTTAAACTACATTGCTCTCGTAACACGAGTTATTCGCACTTTTTATTTTCACATATTTTTGGATTGAATACCCATTATGACATTTAAAAAGTTGAAAATATTCGAATGTGGGTAGTAAAAACTAGAATTTAAAACACACTGAATTTATGCGCATGCATTTCAAGTGCCATACTATTTGTAGTACTGGCCCTTTCTGGGGAAAACCTAGATTCTTCCAAATAGTTTTCAACTATGAAATAAGTAAAATTCTTTACGCGTTTGTCATCCGGGATTTTCACAAATAATTCAACTTCCAACCTTCGTTGATTGTAAAAAATTAATCCAAAAAATAATTTTACAAATTTCCCAGTATCGGAATTTTTGTCTTTATATTCAGAAACTGAACCTAAGCTTTGGATTTTGCGATACCAAGCTTGACACATTACAATCGACAACCAGTTATTTTTTATTCAGGCCACAATGCTTTCACAGCATTGTAAATCCCTTTTCAAAATCTATTATGATATTTTTTGTATTAATTTTAAATTTAACGACCTATATTTTTCCTTGATTATGCGAAAAGAATTTAAATAAGTGTCAGTGTTTTTATTAGACAAAAAAGCGAAAACTACTGGTACATAAAAACCGTTTTTAATTGCATTTTTTGTAAATGGATTACCCTATCTATAATTACATTTTTTTGTCTTACAAGTAATTTCAATTGTCCTTGAACTGTCGCCGTTTGAAAACTTGCCTTCTGGACACTTTGAAGGTTGAGAAAATGCAAACCGTTTGACTTAATCAAAACGACTTAAAAATATAACCAAAATATTATGTATTTTAAAAATTCGATATTGTTTAAGGTTTCTTACAATGTCAGTATATATTATTGAACTAAAAAAATAAAGTTAAATAATAAAAACCAATTTTTCTCAAAAAAGTGCAAGAGTCTTGCAGGTTGGTCTTGGTCTTGCGTGGTCTTGCAAGGCCCGGTCTTGGTCTTGGTCTTGTTCTTGCAAGCTTGGTCTTGGTCTTGGTCTTGCAACCAAAAGGCGGTCTTGGTCTTGGTCTTGGTCTTGGTCTTGCTGCAAGACCAAGACCAAGACCGCAAGACCAAGACCAGTCTTGCTCATCACTACATGTAGTTGGCTGTATACGATTAATTACAAAAATTGGAAAAAAATCCTTTGTAAAAGGTATAATTTTTTTTTATTAAAAATCCCTTTAACGGCTTCATTACAGAACGTTTTCGATTTTATAGAAAAATCATCATCAGTGTTAAAACAGGTTGGATGCCAGCTGAGCCACCAAAGAAATATTAAGGTAAAAACCCTTTAAATATTATATAGCTGCATTAAAAGTGCATACTTAAATAAAACTCCTTAGGATAGATACATATTGAACAGAATAATGCCCTTAGGTAAGGTATTGACCTTCCCAACACGTGGGATGTAAATTGAGTTGTTTACATTACAGTGATCAGTTGCCATTAAATCATTGTGTGTGTGCTTTGTGCGTTAATGTCTGATCCTGAACCTTTCTCGGCTCAGAATACGTACCAGAACAAAGTGTGTCTGATTTTGGAAACATCCCCACTGCAAAAATTAAGAGAAAAGATCTGGAGACAAGGCAGAATTAATTAACAAGAAAAATAAATAGGCATACCCGTATAAGTACTGATTTATTTAATGTTCCGGCAGGCGATTCAAAACCAATGAAAATAGCAAAGTGCCACATTATGTAAAAATAAGAACAGCGTTATAAAAATGACATAGTGGAACTAGTTCTTTAAAACGACATCTGATGAAAAGTCACAAAAAATTGTATGGAGAAGAATTTCCGTATGAAGCAACAACTTCTAGGACAAGTAGTGTTTGCACTAGTAACACCAAAAATGTAAATATTACATTTTGTTGTTCCTTCATAAATTTTTTTATGAAGTAGATTTAATTACATTTAGTATTATAAAAAATCCATCCAATGGATTTTTTGTTGTAATCTAACATTCAAATAAACATAAAAAAGTTATATCGTTGACAGAATAGAAGAATTATCGCAGATAAAAACAAAACTTACTAGCAAGAAATTTTACGTGAAAATGAATCATTTTCTTAAATTTACTACTCTATTTTGACCTGAATCGCTACCTGTATGAAGTTATTTTTATATGGGATTCATTGTTTTTTAAATTTTGTTATCTTAATGGGCAACTTAATTAAATTTTTTTCTCGAAAAAAATTACATCTACTACATGAATTATTTTTCAAACGCTTTTAAACTAGTTTGAATTTTCAAACCTGTAACCATTGACCAGTTTGACTTGACTTGAATTATTTGTCAGAAGGATTGACTTGAGTTTGACTTGAAATTAAGTCAAACTCAAGTCAATGTCCAACATTTAAGTCAAACTTGTACAACTCTACCTATACAGATTCTGTCACCTGGAAGAAGAAACAGCAGAGCACATTCTATGTCAGTGTGACAGTCTGACAAATGTGCAGTTCTTTGCATTAGGAGACGAAAATCCACCGGCAAATAACTACATGAATGGTTCAGGACTAATCTAGGACTAGAGCAGGGGTTACCAATTATATTCCCTGAGGGTCCGTTTTGAAAACCTATGACACTTCCGGGGTCCCGATTTAATGCTACCTGTGTCTGGTTGCTCTGATTGGGTTAGTTTGCGGATTCTTGTTAAAAGATATCCTCTATAAACAAATCAGCAGGGTACCGGGCGAAATTTTTGGGCAGAAATTGTTTAACAATTTTTTTTAACAAATTTAAAAGATCACCTTTTTTGTCCCCGAAAATATGTTTTCAGCCTTTTTGGGTCATCTTAAACATAAAAGATCTGTCATTTTTCTCAAAAGTTGATAGATTTCGAGTTTTAAGCGATTTAAGATCTGAAAAATGCGAGAATAAGCATTTTTAAAGCTTGAAAGCTCATGTGTAAATTATTATTTTTGAGGTTGTCAAGTGCCTAAATTGAAGTTTAAACATTCAAGTTGTTTTTAATTGTTAATTATGCGCGTTCACTCGACCCTTAAGCCGTCACGGCGGTGCGTCGCACTATATGCTGCGTATCGCACTATATGATTGGCGTATTTAATCAGCACATTGGCAATAATTAACTGAATAAATAAATAAATTATTAAAAAAACTATGGCAATAATATATTGTAAAATTTTAACAAATGTCAAGTATTTATTGGGAATTTTTCGCGTAAGTACGTATAATATTATGTGAGAATACGTGCGACAAAGACGCACCATAAAGTGCGACGCGCGACGATTAACATTTATAAAATATAAAAGAAGAGTCTATATTGAAATAGGCCCCGATTACTCGTTAGAATCTTGAAATTGGATGTATAAGCATCAATTTAGTCACTTGTCAACCCGAACACTAATATAATTTACACATGAGTTTTCAAGCCTTGAAAATGCGTATACGTATTTTCGCGTTTTTCAGATTTTAAATCGCTGATAACTCGAAAACTATCAACTTTTGAGAAAATGATAAAAAAATTTTTTTGTTTAAAATTAACCAAAAAACCAAAAAATACATTTTTCGGGACAAAAAGATAATTTTGAATTTGTTTAAAAAATTGAAAAATATGTAAAAAAATGTACAACCTGGCACATGGCACTCAATTTTATGGCCAAAAATTTTCATAATTTCAAAACACTATATTCTGAATTTATTTGCGATCTGCACAAAACTAGCCTACGGTAAGGATGCGGACCGTGGTCCGCCAATTGGTGACCCCTGGACTAGAGGACCAAAATAAAGCTGAAAAGGCAGTGGAATAGACCAAAAGGCAACCTCTTTAAATCTACCTATCTATCTATCGATCTACACTTGCGATCATAAAAAACGAGTCAATCGATGAATTATTCAAGTTAGATGTCTCGAATTTTCTAAACCTGTTGTCCGATTTGTGTGATTTTTTAGTATGTTACAGCCTTATTCTTTAACAATATCGCTATAATAGTATTGTTGCTAGACATTTAAATTGTCATTGTATACCGGGTGTAACAATCATACTGTGTTTATTCATCAAAGTTCGGAACACCCTGTGGAATGTATTAGCATGGATAAAAAATTGAAATTAGAATTCGATTGTAGCCTTAGTCTTTCTTAACATTTTCTTTTTTGATTTATTTGTTTATGTTGGATAATAAACAAGTTAGGCACGTTAACAACTAACCATGTTCTGCATCAATACAGTGTGTTTCTAAATAAGTGCGACAAACTTTAAGGGGTAATTCTGCATGAAAAAATAATGACCGTTTTCTTTATAACCGTATGTCCGCAAATTCTTCGGTGTCGAGATACGGGATGTTGAATGTTTTGTTAAAAACTGACGATTTATTTATTGTTTTAAAACCTGTTGAGATATGCAAATGAAATTTGGTAGGTGTTAAGAGGTAGTTATGGCGCATTTTTTGACATACAATTAAGAATTTAATATTCACCATTGGCGTGCATATGAGATGTATCTAAAATGTTTATACCCGTATGCACGCCAATGGTGAATATAAAATTATTAATTGTATGTCAAAAAATGCACAATAACTGCTTCTTAAAACCTAGCAAATTTCGTTTGCATAACTCTACGGGTTTTAGAGCAATAAATAAATCGTCAGTTTGTAAGAAAACCTTCAACATCCCGTATCTCCGAAACGAAACATTTGCGGACATATGTTTATCAAGCAAACTGTGATCAGTTTTTCCTGTAGAATTACCTTTTAAAGTTTGTCGCACTTATTTAACACCCTGTATTGTTGAAGAACATGGTTAGTTGTTAACGTGCCTAACTTTTTTGTTGTCCAACATAAACAAATAAATCAAAAAAGGAAATGATAAGAAAGCCTAAGGCTACAATTGAGTTTTAATTTCAATATTTTATCTATGCTAAAACATTTCACAGGGTGTTCCGAACTTTGAGTTATAAACACAGTATGATTGTTACACCTGGTATACAATGACAATTTACCTGTCTACCAACAATATTATTATAGCGATATTGCTAAAGAATAGGGCTATACCAAACTAAAAAAATCACTTAAATTGGATAACAGGTTTAGAAAATTCGAGACATTTAACGTGAATAATTCATCGAGTGACCCGCTTTTTATGATCGCAAGTGTATTTACTAACACTCTGTATACTATAAGTATAAAATCAATTCGTACATGCTTATACGTCTTTTGGGTCTCGATGAACAGAATAGGAGTCATTAAAATACCGTGTAATACCATCGCTATTATTCGAAGTGAACTAATATGCTCGAACAATTCTATAACTCTGAGTAGAAAGCAAATGGAGATTGCCACAAGAACATTTAAAATGTCCCCCGCAAATGGAGGCCGCCATGCGAAAAATCCTCCTCGGATGATGATATTCTCAGAGCCCGTATTTTGTGAAAGGACATAGCTGTGTCGTAGTACACACAGCGAGTCTTCATTGCTTTGTAAATCGCTTTTAATAACGTTTTCAAAATGGACTTTTATCTCGTTAAAAAAATTGTGTAATTTGTTCAACAATGGAAAGAGCAACATGAACTACCCAGTAATTAAAATTTTGTGCAGGATACGGAAAAAATTGCGAGTTTAAGTTTGAATGGGATTGCAGGGGTCGCCTATTAACTTAACAACTGCAATCGCTTTCGGCGCGCTTTGAACTTCACAGATAAAAAATGTACCGCTCGCGTGGATTCGCTAAAATATTTTTGATATGGTGCTTTATTCACCTCTTGATATCATTATATATAGTATTAATTAAATAAAATTTATATTATACAGGGTGTTTCTTTGGGAAAATAACATACATTAAATCAAAATAGCACTTATGCGATCTGAAAAGCACGTAACATACATGACACATGACAAACCTAGTACCTAGTGGAAATATCAATATTGGAGACAACGAAGTAGAACTGGTAGAAAAGATCACAAGAGACAATACGCCATGGAAATAAGGCAAAAATATACCATGTTCGGGACACTTGATCAGCCAGGTTGCAAATGGGTTTTTGGGTACTATATACCTAATACATTATAAATACAAAAATGCCCGTTACAGTTCGGACGAGAATTTTAGTTATTAACAAATAATCGTCAAAAATGGCAGTTTTTTCGTTTAAATCGCTACATGTGAAAATAGGGTAATTAAATATCTCATTTACAGTATCCTTCTTTTAGTAGATGAGCAAAAGTTTAAAATGGCAGTTTTTGAATTTTAGTCCGATCCTTTGTTGTTTCGGAACTTTCAAAATAAAATTAAAATTTCGAAAATAAAAATTGCTATAAATTTTGCGAAAATAACCTTAAGACTTTCATATTGCACGAAAAGTTGAGTCAAACAGTCCATATAATGTACAAAACATTTTAAGCCGATTCGTCAATTAGTTTAAATTATTATTTAATTTGTTTATCCCAAAGAGCTTTTTTTGCAATGTTATTGTTCAGAAAATGATAATGATATAGCAATTCTGTGGAAACCACGTGAAAGAAGAATAGTTACATTTTCAACGCACTTAAAAAAACATTAAAAAGTCATTTTTATCATTCCGAAAACATTTTTCTCAAGTAGGGTCATTTTTGGCCTAAAAACAATTTGAATCACTTTGTTAATATTGACTCTAGACTAAAACTACTTTGGGATTTAAAAAGCTGTTATATTTACACGAATTTTCAAAATAAAATTCGCCTAAATTAATTACGGTCAAAGTTAGCCACTTTTTTTATTTAATTCACAGCTACTTTGTTTATAACAATTAAGCAACCTAACTAGCACCATTTTGAAGTTCAAGGTATATAATTTATGTGTAAAGTTTGACTAAACTTTGAACTTCAATAAAGTGGTTAATAAAGCTTTAAAAATTACGAGCTAACGAAATCGATTCGTGGTCGGTGGAGGGGAATAATTATTAAAATCCGTGCACTGAAAAAATGAATTGATTCTTCAAACATATGCTGCAATTAATATCTCTGGAGCTTGTTGATGGATTTTGATCATAATTTTTTTAATTTGTATGTACTCGTAGTCTTGTAGAGTACGTTATGTACACATATCCCCTCCTAACATTACAAAATGTTAGGGGGAACCCCCCTTCTCACTCAGGGATATGAAAAATAGATTACGACCGATTCTAAGACCTACCGAATATACATATATAATTTCATAACAATCGGTCAAGCGGTCTCGGAGAAGTATGGAAACAAACAGTGTGGCAAGAGAATTTTACAGATGCAAATATATAGATGGGTATTAAAAAATAGGGGTTGGCGATAGAAGAGTGAACATTAAGGGTTGTATGTATTTTTTAATTCTACACCATACAAAATTAAGGTAGACAATATTGTCCAAAAAAATAAAAAAAAATGTCAAGGGGGCAAGCCCACTTATAATTTAGGGGCATGAAAAATAGATTAGAACCTATTCTCAGTCCTAGAGGATATACATGTAAAATTTCATAAAAATCGGTCAAGCCGTTTCGGAGGAGTATGGCAACTAACAATGTTACAGGAGAATTTTATTAATATAGAAGTAACTGTGAATTAAATAATAAAAGTGGCTAACTTTGACCGCAATTAACCTAGGCAAAAAGTTTTTTGGAAATTCGTGTAAAAATACCAGCTTTTGAAATCCCAAAGTAGACTTGCTCTACAGTCAATATTAACAAAGCTTTTCAAACTGTTTTTAAGCCAAAAATGACTCTATTTTATAATATTTCTCGATTTTTTATAAATTTTTTTAAATACTTTGAAATCATACGTCTTCTTCTTTCATGTGCATTTCACAGAATTTCTGTATCATGATTAGTGTCTGAACAATAACATTGCAAAAAAGCTCTTTTGGAAAAAAAAATTGAATAAAATTTAAACTAATTGACGAATCGTCTTGAAATTTTTTATGCATGATATGTACTGGTTGTTTCAACTTTTCATGCAATATCAAAGTCTTAAGTTAATTTTCGCAAAATTTATAGCAAATTTTTTATTTTCGAAATTTTATTCTTTATTTTGAAATTAGCGAAGCAACAAATGATCGGACCAAAATTCAAAAACGCCCATTTTGAACCTTTGGTCGTCTACTAAAAGATGAATACTCTAAATAAGATATTTAATTTCCCTATTTTTACCTGTAGCGATTTAAACGAAAAAACTGCCGTTTTTGACGCTTATTTGTTAATAACTAAAATTATCGTCCGAACTGTGACGGGAATTTTTGTATTTATAATATATTAGGTATATAGTACCCAAAAACCCATTTGCAACCTGGCTGCTCAAGTGTCCCGACAAAAACCTTATTTCTCTGGACTACAACCAAACATGAGAACTACAAAGAAGAATAAATCTAGCATGGGCAGCCTATGGAAAACTCAAAGACATCTTTAAAAGCGATATACCAATTTCTTTAAAACGTAAAACATTTGACCAATGTGTGTTACCTGTGATAACCTATGGTGCCGAAACTTTGACATTGACAGCTACAACTTCTAAAACGCTGCAAATAGCTCAGAGGAAAATGGAAAGGTCAAATGCTCAGTATATCGCTTCGTGACCGAGTTATAAATGAAGACTTACGCTTACGACGAAAACTAGGAGTTACCGATGTAATTTATCGAATTGTCACACTGAAATAGAACTGAGCCGGACACGTCGCCAGAATCAGTGATAAAAGGTGGACGAAGAGATTATTTGAGTGGAGGCCGAGATTAGGCAAAAGAAGTAGAAGAAACCCTACTCTTTGGACTGACGAATTTTAAAAAAATGTCAAGGAATTGGATGCAAAGTGCTCAAAATAGAGCACAATGGCAAGAATGAGGGAGGCCTATGTCCAGCAGGGGACGCAAAGGGCTGGGTGATGATGATGATCGGATTGTAGGGGTCGCCTACTTAACAACTGCAATCGCTTTCGGCGGCTTTGAACTTCACATATAAAAAATGTACCGCTTGCGTGGATTCGCTAAAATATTTTTGATATGGTACTTTATTCACCTCTTGATATCATTATAATATAGTATTATAGTTATTAAGGTACCAAGGGTATTATAAGGATCATAACGCTTGAGGTTAATTGTGTATATATTGAGGGCCTTTGGCCCGACGTTGACCGAAAGCGTTATTATCTATAATACCCGTGGTGCCTTCAGCTTTTAATGTCCGACTAAATTATTCTTTATATGCAAAAAATTTGAATGAATTTTGAATTAATTAGTTTTCAAATAAGTACATTCATCAGCAATAATAGTCGTAACGTAATTGTGGTAACCATAGTTTTACTTAGGTTGTTATTTGTCAACTAGACAGTATTTAACTTGTTATTTAAATTTAATACCCTAGTAGTCCTGTCGCCAGGGGGGTACAACGGCCTCCTGTATTCAGATGGACTTACCCAAGTCTTTTTTATGTATTTTGACCCGTAGAACACGAATTTTTTGGGTAATAGTTGATCCGGATGTCGATAAGGTTGTTATAAACAAAGAAGTTGAGGAATTACCTAACAGCGATTTCTCGCAAAACAAAACATTTTTTTTGTATTTTTTGGGTTAATCTAACCAAAAAATGTTCCTACAAATTTTTTCGTAGGATGCATAATTTTCGAAATAAACGCGGTTGAACTTTCAAAAAAACGAAAAATTGCAATTTTTGAACCCGAATAACTTTTGATTAAAAAATAAAATAGTAATTCTGCTTACCGCATTTGAAAGTTCAAGTCAAATTATATCGGTTTTCATTATTTGCATTGCTAAAAATGTATTATTTTATTGTTAAACAAAGCTATAAACACCTAGTGTTTGAGTGATGTTTTCAATGATTTCTCATTTAAAATCGAACGAGTAGGTAGCGTAGGTACAAGTGCAAGCGAGGCGATTGCTACGTAGCATGCATTAAAACGCATGTATTAGGCACGGGAAACACTATGTGTTTATAGCTTTTTTTTTAACAATGAAAAAATAAATTTTTAACAATGCAAATATCCAAAACCGATATAATTTGACTTAAACTTTCAAATGCGGTAAGCATAATTGCTATTTTATTTTTTAATCAAAAGTTATTCGGGTTCAAAAATTGAAATTTTACGATTTTTTGAAAGTTCAACCGCGTTTATCTCGAAACCTATGCATCCTACAAAAAAACTTGTAGGAACATTTTTTGGTTATAATGGCCCAAAAAATACAAAAAAATGTTTTGCTTTGCGAGAAACCGCTGTTATCTAATTCCTTAACTTCTTTGTTTATAACAATCTTATCGACATCCGGATCAACTGTTACCCAAAAAATTCGTGTTCTACGGGCCAAAATACGTAAAAAAAACTTGGGTAAGTCCATCTGAAAAGGAGGCCGTTGTACCCCCCCTGGCGACAGGACTATAGGGCATTATATCATACTTAACTGACTTCGAAATCATGTCATTATTTGTCAAATAATATACCAGTCGGACAATAATTAAACACAATTTATATTATACAGGGTGATTGATTAACTTGACACACGTGCCAGATTAACGTGCCAAATAGTAATTATTGGTTACTCATTTTTAAAATAAAAAATTAACATCGTAATTATGAACGGACGCTATGTGATTGGACAAATAATATTAAATAAAAAATATTCGAGATACACTTATAACGTAGACGGAAAATATTATCACTTATAATTAATAATATATTAATAATAATGTAAAGAATTATACGTGCCCATGGATGGGCAAACTTCTGAACGGGCGACATCCCAACGAAGTCAGGCAAAACTATGTCGACAATACAGCGTCGAATCGTGGTTGACATCAGAAAAGATGTTCTCAGAAACAGAAGGTTCATTACTAGCCATTCAGGATCAGGCTATACCAAACAAAAATTACCTGAAATATTACGTCAAAGACCCTCAGGTCCAAAGCGACATAATATGTCGATCTTACAGCTGAGACTTCTCCAAACGGACCATCTCCCATATTATCAATACGTCCCTGAGACTATGCTTTAGAATGACGACTACAAGCTATACTGGGACCGCACGGTGCTCACAGACCAAACAGTGGCACATAATAGACCAGATCTCGTAATAGTTAATAAATTAACAAGACAAACAACACTACTTAATGTGGCGATACCTATTACAACAATAATAATCTACGTACTAAATTTACCGAAAAGATCGCCAAGTACAGAGATCTGAAAATTCAAATACTAAGACAATGGAGAATGCAAAGTACCTGGACGATACCTATTATTATGTCTGTTACTGGAGTTATTCCGAAGAACCTCCTCGAAAACATAAAAGAGCTTGGTCTAAATGAACATCTTTAAAAGACCATGCAAAAAGTTGTACTACTTTCGACTGCCAGATGTGTACGAAAATTTTTGGGAGATGCTCCAGCATACCAAGTCACCTAGGGCTCGATAACACGGAAAGAGTCCCACCAGAGCTCAATCCTTTTGATACCGTAGGTATCTGGGATGAGTCAATTTTCCCCTTAGAGGGCGTGTGAGCCGTATGGCTAAATCTGGATACAATGAAATATAATAAAATTATAATGAAAAATATGTTATGACGTGAAACATTTTTACCCGCTATTACATTTCTTTGGAATCTATTTTTAAAAAGAGACAAGAGATAAGAAAAAGAAGAGAGAAAAGAAAAATAAAAGGGGTTCACGATGAAAATAAACTGAGAACAGTTTCAGAAGAGGGAGATAAGGCCTTTTTATCAAGAAACAAAACACAAAAAATGGGCTTCTTCTTCTTTAAGTTCCATCTTCTATCGAAGGTTGAAAATCATCATGGTAATGCGCACCCTGTTGATTGCCGCTCTAAATAGCTCTGCACTACTGCATTCGAACCATTCCCGTAAGTTCTTAAGCCAGGATGTTCTTCGTCTTCCCACATTTCGCTTTCCTGGGCACCAAGTACAAAATGTAGTTATTGCAAACAAGGATGGGAAATCAGAAACTGATTTTGTGGTAGTAACATTTGTCCAAAATATTCCAGCAGGTGCTCTAACAAGCGAGGAAGACCCATAGATGGAATTTTCACCAATATAACCTTACATTATTTTTTGAGAGCATTGTTTAACTTTGCTTATTCTAAAATAATCTTACCTGGTATTCTGCACTCTCAGAAATGTTAGTAAACGAAACTTACCTGAAAGAGAAAAAAAGAAACATAAAATAACTATCTCGAAAAGTTTTTTGTTGATAATTTTGATTTAAAGCTCTAGTTTTTGAAGTTATACTTATTTGGGCACGAGGGTGAGTTTTTATATTCCCGGGCGCATGCGCACACCGACAGTATGGTATTAGTCGCTCAAACGTTATACGGAATCTGATTGGGTGTTAAATTTGGAGATTAAAGGGTAAACAAATGTTGTGTATATTAGTTTTTATTGTTGTGATGGCAGAGAAAAAAGCAAGTTTATAATTGTAGTGACTTTTTAAATAGTTTTTAAAAGCGACAGGTACGTAATAATTGTAAATGTTTCAGTATCCTAATAACAAATTATATAGGTACCTACCTATTTGGAAAATTTTAAATGAACCTACCTCCAAAATAGTATGTAATGCTTTGATTTACATAATTTGATTACCATCAAAACTTCTGCCAATATTCACCTAATATATTGTTATTCCACAAAATATTCCTTAGTTCCACAAAAATCAAACTAATTTAATTAAAAATAATAATAATAATAAATGATGGTTTTGCTTGTTTTCGATTCAGAGGGTTGCACACCAGCTAGACAGGCACTGTTTCTACCCTTTCAGGCGTCATCAGTAGCTTTCGATAGTGTGCCCACCTCTGAACCGAAAAACAGCTCCACCATCATTTTAAAGGGAATCTGAAAAATAATTCAAATTTCCCATCAGACGCGATACAGCGACATCTACTAAAAAATTGAAGAATCTCAGATGCAGAATCCACCAATTTAATAAGAATTAAAATGGTAGATAGTATTTTAAAACTGAGATTTTTCGTGTTTGAAAGTTCTTACTGGTACATCCTTAATCTGCGACTTTTTCAATTAATAAGACAGCAGACGACGAATATAGAAAACGAAAGGGAAACGATCACATTTCGCTTTCGCAAAGTCGCAGATTAAGGATGTACCAGTAAGAACTTTCAAACACGAAAAATCTCAGTTTTAAAATACTATCTACCATTTTAATTCTTATTAAATTGGTGGATTCTGCATCTGAGATTCTTCAATTTTTTAGTAGATGTCGCTGTATCGCGTCTGATGGGAAATTTGAATTATTTTTCAGATTCCCTTTAAAATGATGGTGGAGCTGTTTTTCGGTTCAGAGGTGGGCACACTATCGAAAGCTACTGATGACGCCTGAAAGGGTAGAAACAGTGCCTGTCTAGCTGGTGTGCAACCCTCTGAATCGAAAACAAGCAAAATCATCATTTATTATTTTTATTTCCTTTACTCGGATTTGAGTACTGAAAGTTCCTCTGCTGTCCGTTTTTCCTAGACGAATGAAAGCGAAATGTAATCGTTTCCCTTTCGTTTTCTATATTCGTTGTCTGCTGTCTTATTAATTGAAAAAGTCGCAGATTAAGGATGTACCAGTAAGAACTTTCAAACACGAAAAATCTCAGTTTTAAAATACTATCTACCATTTTAATTCTTATTAAATTGGTGGATTCTGCATCTGAGATTCTTCAATTTTTTAGTAGATGTCGCTGTATCGCGTCTGATGGGAAATTTGAATTATTTTTCAGATTCCCTTTAAAATGATGGTGGAGCTGTTTTTCGGTTCAGAGGTGGGCACACTATCGAAAGCTACTGATGACGCCTGAAAGGGTAGAAACAGTGCCTGTCTAGCTGGTGTGCAACCCTCTCAATCGAAAACAAGCAAAACCATCATTTATTATTTTTATTTCCTTTACTCGGATTTGAGTACTGAAAGTTCCTCTGCTGTCCGTTTTTCCTAGACGAATGAAAGCGAAATGTGATCGTTTCCCTTTCGTTTTCTATATTCGTCGTCTGCTGTCTATTAATTGAAAAAGTCGCAGATTAAGGATGTACCAGTAAGAACTTTCAAACACGAAAAATCTCAGTTTTAAAATACTATCTACCATTTTAATTCTTATTAAATTGGTGGATTCTGCATCTGAGATTCTTCAATTTTTTAATTTAATTAAATTCATTATAAGTAAACAACTGTCAAAAGTTTATGGTGTAAACGTTCAGTTGGTGTATATTCCCACATTACAGATACGCGAAGGTGGCGTAATGGGAAAGCGCTTTAATTTTCGATCGGTGGGATCGACGGGAAGCGGGTTCGATCCCCATGCAAGTTACTATTTTTTGTTATTTTTTTATACATTTTATGATTGTAAGTATATTGTTATATAATTTTTTTCAGAAAATACGTATTTAGTTAAAATTTTTGGCAACAATAATTATTGTTCAGAAATAATTTCTTTGTGGCATTTTTCAATGTGTTTGTGTGTGTTTTATTCTTTTAATTTTTGGTATTGTTTTAATAAAAAATTTTGGAAAGTAGTAAGTATTAAAATTAGTTTAATATTTAAATTAAATATAAATAAACTCTTTATAGTATATTGATTTCGTTGAAATCATATAATAGAAGTATAACTTCTTACGTGCGTACAAAGTACACACATTCTTTTTTTTAATAACATTATTTGTCTAAAGCTAAACTATACTCCATGGAATATAACGAGAGGAAGATCAGCATTATTATTAACTAATCTTCATTTTAAAATGAAGCGACAGAATTAAACAAAAATCCGACAAAATACTGGCTGTCACAAGAGCTTTCAAATTATGAGCTAAACTTACGTGCATAGAAATCGGCCCACTTAAAAATTTGGTCATATTTGATGTTTCATATTTCCTAAACCTGTTGGCCGATTTAAGTGATTTTTTGAACATGTTATAACCTCGTTCTTAACAATACCAGTGTAATAATATTGTTGCAAAACAGGTAAATTTTCATTGTATACCGGGTGTACAAATCAAACTGTGTTTTTTTCTCAAAGTTCGCATCACCCTGTCGAATATTCTAGCATTTTTAAAATACTGAAATTAAAACAGAAATATAGCCTCAGGTTTTCTTAACATTCTGTTTTTTGATTCATTGGTTTATGTTGGATAATAAAAAAGTTAGGTACTTTAACAACTACACATGTTTTTCATCAATACACAGTGTTTCTAAATAAGTGCGACAAACTTTAAGGGATAATTTTGCATGAAAAAATAATGACAGTTAGCTTTATAAACGTATGCCCGCAAATGTTTCGTGTCCGAGATACGGGATGTTGAATTTTTTCTTACAAACTGACGATTTATTTCATTGCTTTAACACCGGTTGAGATATGCCAATGAAATTTGGTGGGTTTTAAGACGTAGTTATTGCACATTTTTTGACATACAATTAAGAAGTTAATATTCACTATTAGCGCGCATACGTGTAATATGACCGATCATATTACCCGTATGCACGCTAATGGTGAATATAAAATTCTTAATTTTATATTAAAAAAATCCGCAATAACTATCTCTTAAAACCTACCAAATTTTATTTGCATATCTCAACTGGTTTTAAGGCAATAAATAAATAGTCAATTTGTAAGAAAAAATTCAACATCCCGTATCTCGGAAACTAAACATTTGCGGACATACGTTTATAAAGCCAACTGTCATTATTTTTTCATGCAGAATTACCCCTTAAAGTTTGTCGCACTTATTTTGAAAAACACCGTGTATTGATGAAGAACATATCTAGTTGTTAAAGTACCTAACTTTTTATTACCCAACATAAACGAATGGATCAAAAAACATAATGTTAAGAAAAGCTGAGGCAATAGTTGGGTTTTAATTTCAGTATTTTATAAATGCTAGAATATTCCACAGGCTGATGCGAACTTTGAGAAAAAAACACAGTTTGATTGGTACACCCGGTATACAATACCTGTTTAGCAACAATATTATTACAGTGGTATTTTTAAAAAATCAGGCTATAACATGTTCAAAAAATCACTTAAATTGGCCAACAGGTTTAGGAAACATGAGACATCAAAAATTACCAAATTTTTAAGTGGGTCAATTTCTATGCACGTAAGTGTATTACTTTTAATGGACTCTGTCATATGAACTCTGTATTATTCAAAATTTATGAATTTGGGTTTTATGATTGAGAAAATAATTACGGCAGGATTTTAGAGGCTCTTTCTATAAATTCCCATTTCATATATCAATTAGATCAAAAGGCCGATCAAAATTAAATAAATAGAGTTAAAACACATAGGTAATAATAATAAGGAATCGAGTAAGAAAACGGTAATGGGAAGTGCACTTTCCTTCAGAAAATACAGAATAGAAAAATTTGTACAGGAATCAGAAAATCACTTTTCAAAAAAAATTATTTAAACGAGGTCCTATTTTAGCTAATACTATTTTAAGACATCTGGAACTAAAATTATTTAAGACTCATAATGAAATAAAACCATTTTCTCTACCACTCGTATTATCGGATTCCTTTGTGTACAACAAAAACAAGTAAAATTCTTAATAGAAGTGTAAGTAAACTAAAATGAAATAAAGTTATTAGCGAAAGGTCTTAGAAAATCTTAAAGTGAATGAAATTATTTATGACAGAGTAGAGCAACGAGTAACGGACTGTCCCCGTATATGCGACAACATCCGTTCTCTCAGAGGAAAAGAAAACAACTCGATTTCGTTGAGCTGTGTCTGGAAAGTTGTGGGATGCTAGCAGGACCGTTTCTTTTGCAAAGTGTTTGACGTAATCTAAGAAAGTCCAAATTATTTTTAAAACTACGCAAGATATAATGCTTCTTCTTGGGTTTATAATTGAGAAACTGGCCCTTGACAATGTTAATAATGAATTATAAGAATTAATTACGAAAATATTTCAGAGAACTCTACAAAAGTGAAGACGCGATGACGAACACGATTACAATACAGAAGACAGGAAGACAGACACTAAAGAAACTGAAGTAGAAGCGAGAATGAAGATTTTAAAGAATAGACGATTGCCAGGTACTGATGGAATACTGAACGAACGACTGAAATACGGCGGTCAGAAACTCACTAATTGTCTCACAACATTGTTTAATAAAATCTTAGACAGAGCAGAGATACCCCAAGATTGGCACACCAGTATCACAATACCGATTTTTAAGAAAGAACAAAGATCATGTCCAGACAACTACGGAGGAATAACTCTCTTAAATACGACAATGAAGTTATTCACAAGCATACTCAAGGATAAATTGGAATCACAGATAAAGAACAGAGAAGAACAGCAAGGATTCAGAAAAGACAGGTCGACGACGGACGCAATATTTGTCATGAAACAAGTGAAAGAGAAGTCGATAGAATATAACAAACCTGCATATATTTGCTTCATAGACCCAACGAAAGCATTTGACAGAGTCAAACTTAGCAATATAATAAGGAAAATTAAGCCTAAAAGGATACCGGCAAACATTGTTGAAGTCATAAAACAAATGAACAATAACAACACGACAACAATTAAAACAAACTACACCACTACGGCCAACATACCAACACTAGGAGGAATCAGGCAGGGAGACAGCCTCAGTGAATTTCTATTCAATATGCTAATGGATGAAATAATAGAAGATGTGGAATCGCTAAACTAGGATACAGACTCGGCCACAGTAGAATCAGTATAGTCTGCTATGCGGATGATGCAGCCCTGATTGCAGCGGACGAGGATGACCTACAAAGATAACTTTATCGATTCTATCAAGCATGTCGACGACTCAACATGAACATATCCAAGCAGAAAACAAAATGCATTACCATTGCGAAAGACCCAATTAGATGCAAGCTCGTGGTAGAGGGGAAACCCATAGAACAGCTAAACCAGTTCAAATATATAGGTGTAGAGTTATCAAGTTATCATGACCCAGCCAGAGACCTAAGAGGACAAATTAATAAGGCCGCTGTCTTGTCCGGATGTTTGAGAGATGTAGTCTGGAATAACCCATATATGAGAATGGACAGCAAAGTTAGAATTTATAAAACTTGCATCAGACCTGTTATAACCTATGGCATTGAATCAAGAGAAGACACCAATAAAACCAAAAGCATGCTACGAACAGCCGAAATGAAGACACTAAGAGCAATAGCAGGGAAGACAAGAATGGATAGAATACGAAACAACATCATCAGGGAACAATGTGGCGTGCAAAATGTAGTCAGATAGGGCAGGTAAAGACGAAGAGAACGGTTCAGTCATGTAAAAAGAATGGAGGAGCACAGACTACCAAGAATTGCGCTAGAAGGAAAACCAGCAGGTAAGCGTCCACCAGGAAGACCACCAGAAAAATGGAGAGATTGCTGGCAGTCTACCTATCAAGAAATACTTCAACGTCGGAATTAACAGATCGACAGATCTACAACAAGAATAAGAAGAAGAAGAAGAATTACGAAAATCCTGAACAAATTATTATACGTGCGAATCCACTGGTGTAAATTAAAGTTAAAAATAGAATCATTGTGGTTCAAAAGACGTCTATAAAATAATACCAGGCAGTGAATCTTGAATGTTAGCCAATAAGCCAAGAAAAATAGTGATTTACTGTTTATTGACTTCCTTTATTGTTAAGATGAATTAAGCCTAATAAAAGTTGTTCTAGAATAAGGCGAGAACAAACAAAATAGTGATTTTGCTGCAATACTAACTGCATTAATCCGTGATTTGTTTGCTCAGAGAATGAAGCAGAAAAATCAGGACTCATTTCTTATTAGGACAAGGCAAGTTCTCCCAAACCGACTCTAACAGGTGTTGTAATTTATGGTGTCAAATTGTCTCGAGATATCGAAGGGACCGACAGCGAATTAATCGAAAAACAATTTATTCAGATCTGAAGAATATACTAAATATTTATAACATGTATCTGGATCTGATAGAAATGGCCCAAAAATTGACACATTTTACATGTATGCTACTACTTTAGATTTTAACTCTTCTGTAAGTAAATTTCAATACCTTATAAAAAAAATCAAAAACTCAGGGCAAATGCAACTTAAACTTAACAGTGCTTGCGAGGCCATAAATTGTAAGATGACTATGCCAGAACTAGATGTGCCTACAAGATGGCATTCAACTTTCGAGATGCTGACATGGGGCTTAAGTGTAAAAAATGCTTAAAAATATATTTTGTGACAACAACCAAAATCTAAATAATTGGAAAATGTTAGATCAAGAATGGTTCTGACTCGGTTCTGATTGAACCGAGAAGGTTTAAAACACTTTCTTCAATTCTCGAAGGGGAAAAATATTGCACACTCCCATTGGTGGTAATTGGAGTAAATTTACTTTTGGACAAACTGGAAATATGGGCTCATGAGCTTAATAATAAAATTGGTAGAGACGCTACCGATGAGCAGTTAATTGACAGTAATCAAGCTGCGAGAAACAAAATACTGAAATACTATAACAAAACTACTTGTATATATGTACTGTATTGTTGTTATTTTGAATCCTCGCCATAAAGTAGAGGCATTTTTCTCTTCATCTTGAAAAAAGCTTATATAATCAGAGGCAGTACAAAAATTTGAACAAATATTTAAAGCTAACTACTTTAATAAATTCGAGCAGTGGCGGCCCGTGAGGTAGTGCCATAGAGCCATGGCACTACCTTGCTAACTATGCAGAAACATATTTTTTATCTTAAAAACATCTAAACGCCTGTTAATTTTTTTTTTGTGATTATTTCTGTGTAGCGCAATGCACATCTAACCACCGACTCTGGCCACCCACAGCTGACCGGATAAGGGATGAAGATCATGAAAATCCCGGTGCCGAAAGGCATAGTGGCTCGCCAGAAAAGTGAAAGATTGTATGAGCATCCTATGTAAGTGACAGAGATAGAGCGGTATTGCACTTTTAATATACGTTTAAATTGGACTTTCCGTGCCAGGCTCGAAATCTCGTAAAGGAAGTTCGTAGATCTTAAGATACAATGTTTTAGATCTATTTCTAGTTTCTTTACGCGTTCGCTTGACGCTATTGTGTTTATTATCTACTACTGTATTGTACATTTGTGTTTATACTCTTCTACTACATTTTAATTTGTAATTATTAGTGCGTCGTGGTCGTGGCTGTCGTAGGTATATAAATAATATTTTGATTATTTTCTACGTTTAATTTATTTATTGACAATGAATCAAATTAGTATATTAAAAAACTCTTTTGGTGGTTTTTCGTTAGAAGACAAACTTCAAAATAAAGAACTCGGTCGGCCTTTACCCGATTTAAAAATTGAAAAACAAAGTGGAAATGGACAAAAACTTCGCTGTCGTAAGTTTAATAAAACTATTTATGATAAAAATAGCTGGTTGTGTAGTTGCGAACAAACTAATAAACTGTTCTGTTTTGTATGCGTTTTGTTTGGAGGTGACGAGACTTGGTCAAACAAAGGCACCGATGATCTTGTACATATATGGGAGAAATTTAAATCTCATGAAAAATCTAAAGTGCACATGAATAACGTTTTTAGCTTTTCAATGCTTGGTAAGTTAAATATAAAAACCCAATTAAATTCAGCTTATCGTGATACTATACTTAAACATAATGAACCGGTAGATAAGAATCGATATGTCTTGAATCAAATCATAAATTGTATAAGGTTTTGTGGAGCTTTTGAGTTAGCTCTAAGAGGTCACGACGAAACGAAAAATTCAGACAACAGAGGCATATTTAAAGAGCTGGTCACTTTTAGCGCTGAATTAGACAACGACTTAAAGGTTCACATTCAAAGCTCCAAATCTTTTAAAGGTACCTCAAAAACAACACAAAATGAACTACTGGAGTGCATGTTAGATGTGTGCCACGAGGAAATTAAGAAAGAAATTGGAAATTCTACTTATGTTGCAGTGATTGCCGATGAAACCACAGACGTTGCTGGTGAATTTCGATTAGTTATAGTCTTCCGATATTTGTGTAAAGGACTACCAGTTGAGAGATTTTGGAGATTTTACGTGCCGGGCGGACATGATGCTAAGTCAATCGCTGAATGTGTTTTAAATGTGTTTAATCCCTTATTAAAACATACTCCAAACAAATTAATTGCTCAAAGTTATGATGGCGCATCTGTTATGAGTGGTGGCTTAAATGGTGTGCAAATAATTATTAAGGAGACATATCCTCTTGCAAATTACGTTCATTGCTATGCACACCAAATGAATTTAATTATGACAAGTGCATGTTCAATCAATAAGCAGGGTAGGATATTTTTTCCAATTTATCTGGTTTGTGCTCATTCTTTTCAACGTATCCTCAAAGAACAAAAATTTTGGATGAGGTGGTTAGTCGTAGGTTGCCAAAATCTTCCCAAACACGTTGGAATTTTCAATCACGAAGTGTTCATACTGTTTATAAAAATAGAAAAGACCTCATTGCAGTTATGGACATTATACAAAGAACTTCACGTGATTTGTCTTCCATTAATCAAGCAAATGGTTACAAATTAAAGCTCCACGATAAAGATTTTGTATTTTGGTTATTTATTTTTAATAAAATTATGCCTCACGTAGAAATTATTTTCCATCAATTGCAAAAAGTATGCACTGATTCTGTCAAAGTGAAAAAATATTTGGAGAATTTTGAAGCAGCAATTCAAGGTATAAGGGGGCAAATGGACGTCATTATTGATAATATTCAAGAAGAAATAAACACGTCACAGAGACAAACCGATAATGATAATGATGAACCAATAAAAAAAAGGCGCGAATTGAAGAGGACAGGCCCAGCAGAAAACGGGAAGCCTTAGAGATACGCGATGCAGTTTTGTTGCAAATAAAAACAAGCTTCTCCGGACATTTAGTTGCTTCTCATTTATTTATGTCAGAGAAGTTTTCTGCTTATAAGGATAAGTTCCCCGAATCATTTCTTAATGAAACATGCACACAATTTTTATTTTTAAACAAAACTCGGCTTAAAACTTAATTACAAGTATTGTATCAGAGAGACGAATTAAGTACTACATCTGGGGCTGTTCCGTTATCAGTTCTATTAAATGATGAAGGTTTAAAATGTACATTTGAAGAAACTGTTAAACTTTTAAGTATATTAATAACCATTCCCATGTCAACATCTGAAGCAAAACGTTGTTTTTCAATGCTAAAAGGAATTAAGACATTCCTCAGGAATACCATGAAGGAAGAACGACTAAGTGCTTTAGGTATGCTGTCTGCAGAAAGACATTTTGTGAATGGCATTGACAATTTTAATAATAAAGTCATTGAAAACTTTGCCACCAAAAAAGAAAGAAGAATGGACTTCACATATCGTAAACTTTAAAAGTGATATTAAATAACTTTGTGCGTTTGTGTAAATAATAGAATAGTGTTATTTTTATAATTTTCTAAATAGGCTCTAGAGACCAAATCGTAACAACAAACTTCAAGTACATCAGCAGTGGTAGAAAGAATGAAAGATTGACAGCATAGGATTAAAGGACGTGGTGGTCGGATAAGTGCGAGAGACGGAAGCTGATGCGTGATGACGAGCGACTGAGAATCGGGCAAAAGAAGGACATCGGGGAGAAGTCATGCCCTAACGGGCGATTCCATCCTGATGCCCTAGTATGAGAGGGGTGGGGTTTAGCTGGTCCTGGCCACATCGGAGTTACGGAGGGCAGGGAGGTCCGATTTAGGGCCAAACTGGTCGACGTGACACTGATGAGGTTTCAGCTCAGGAACCCAGCACTGTTGGAAATGTTTACCTCCGACGTCTGTTTGCAGATTCCCCTCCTAGTGATTAAAAAAAAGTACATCAGCAGTAAATACTGGTGGTAAGCTGAGTTTTTTATTTTTATTTACTTAATTTACGGAACTGTTTTGATAAATTTTGGTCAATTTCTTGGCATCCCAATAATAGTAAATATATAGATACATATATAAGATAAAAATATCTGCGCCTATTTTTTTTATTTCTATTTTATATCCTTTTTGACAATATCGTGAAACCGTCACTAAAAATTTAGGCAGCTGCCCGGATTCTGGCACTACCTTCCTAAAGTTATACGAGCCGCCACTGAATTCGAGAATGATGGATAGAATCCAATACCAGAACCAGTACTTAGTCTGAAAAAGAATATAACGAATTTGATTTAGATTTAGAAAGCTGATAATGATCAATTACAATCTTGGAAGTATGAAATTTAAAAATAGTTAAATGAGCTTAATTCAGAAGATTCTGAGAATATACATATTGTACTTGATTGGCAGAGAAGACACGAAAATATCTATCTACCCGTCATTATCGAAAATGGCCAAGGATTTCTTGGAACGCCAGCAACATCTGTACCTGCGGAAATGCTATTTTCAAGAGCATCTTTAACAATAACACAGCCAAGAAATTAGCTAGGCGTTGACTCCATAAGAAGTGTTATCTGCCTTAATTCATGGCTTATCAATTCCGATTTAAAAATGTGCTAAATTTGTTATTTAAAATAAAATCGAGTTTTTATTATTAGGTAGTCAAGATATTTCAAGATTTCTTTTTTTCTTGACAAGAAATCTTGGTATTGACATAAAATTTCTTGTCTTGTCTTGAAATCTAAAATTACTTCTTGTCTGGATCTTGTCTTGAAATCAAGACAAGATTAAGACGAAATTTTCAAGAAGTTGGCGACCTCTAGTCTGCGCTTTTCATCTTTAGTTTAGACTGGCCAAAAAAAAAGGAAACTCAACATCACCTTCGTTTTATATCTTAAAAGATGGGGGTATGGAATCTTTAAAAGACATCAAAGTCCAGAACGCCGCCTGACTGACCTTAGTACAGGATTCAATCTTCATAGCCCCAGCAATAGCTTCCGATGTACTTTAAAACGTCCTCTCGTCGCCGAGGT
This sequence comes from Diabrotica virgifera virgifera, assembly GCF_917563875.1. NCBI lineage: Eukaryota > Metazoa > Arthropoda > Insecta > Coleoptera > Chrysomelidae > Diabrotica > Diabrotica virgifera. The sequence continues at coordinate 87,882,151 of NC_065447.1, read as the reverse complement.
TATGCCGAATGCCTACCTGCTAAACCAGACCCTCCCCTGTCATCTAGCGCTTCGAAAACGGAATGGCCGCTGTAAGGTTGACATCTCTTCTGAAGCACTTTAGCTTCATTCATCCACAGACTGTCAGCAAGGAGGCCCTTACCTTTTCCCCGTTTCCCCTTTTTTTTGGTCCCAAAATTGGTTTTTTTGTTTGTACGTTTTGTTTATTTTTTTGTTGTTTTTTTATTAGAGCTTCTTTCCCACAGTCTGTCGCACACAATCTAACTCACCTATTTGCCTCTTATCAAAACTTATTTCCTCTACCTTGTACTTACAATATATCTCCTTCTTACCTTTATCGTTGGTACAGCTGTTTTTCTTCCTCTTTTTTCTTCTTGATCACTACACAGATATGGTTGTAGATACTAGCCCAACCAGATCTATTTTCAATCATTCTCTCAATCATTTCTCTCATTGTCACAAAAGTCACACCTGTCTCTCTTTCCATTCAGCTCCTTTCTACTATTCATCTGTTACACTCTAGCATCGTATGTGTAACAGTGTTCGGGTGTCTGCAGTATAGGCATACATCAGTGTCAGCCTTTCCGAACATAGAGAGGTAGGCTCTAAAACACCCGTGTCCTGTGAGCACATGCATTAGGAAATAATCCAGTCGACTGTGACCACAGTCCACCCAATCTTTTAGGTTCGGGAGCAGCATCTTTGTCCACTGTGCCACATGCTCCATGTTGTTCCATTCTTCTTCCGGTCTTTCAATTGACCTTTCTCTTTCCTGAATTTTCTTGGCCATAATGAGCTCTAGGTCTCTTCTCTCATATAGTTATTTTCTTTGCACTACCGACACATGCAGTGGAACACATCCAGTGATGGCCCATAAGGCTGCTGCAGACAGAGTCCTGTAGGCACATGCCACTCGCAGCAGACTTGTTCTGTCCACTCGTGTCATGAGCCCCCTGTAGGCCTGTATTTCTACCTCCCCACTCCAGACTGGTGCCGCGTAGAAGATGATCGACTGCACAACAGTGTGCAAGGCTCTCCTCCTTTCGAATTTGGATCCCCCAATGTTGGGCATCACCCTCCCTAACGCAGTCGCACTGTTTGCAGCCTCCCGGGTCACCACCCGCACGTACTCCCCCACTTTCCATTCTGGTGCAACGTCACTCCTAGGTACTTGTGTGTTTCTTGGGTATTAGACACACCCCTGCACATTGTAGTTCCACACTTTGCCTGCGTTCCTTTTCCCCTTCAGAATGATGGTTTCGTTCTTCTCTGCTGCGAGTTTCAGTCCGTGCTGTGCCAACCATTTCTTCACGACGCCGCCTACGTTCCGTAGAAGGAAGTCGTACCCTCTTCATATTCACAGTTCATAATCCCGTCATATGCCTACTCAACATCACCTGGAATAACACCTTGCTACAGCACACTGAAAAGCCGATATACCTCGGAGTCATACTTGACCACTCTTTAACATACAGGTTCTACTGTGAAAAAACTCGAAAGAAGGTGGATGCGCGCAACAACCTTTTGAGAAAATTTAACAATAGTAAATTGAGAAAATTTGGCAATAGTAAATGGGGCGCCAAACCCACAGTACAGCGGAGGCGCTATGTTTCTCAACGGCTCGCGGCGGAATGCGCATGCCCGGTATGGAAGAGATCTGCGCACGCCAAGAAAGTAAATGTTAGTCTGACCGCAACGTGTATACTCCGTTCCGGAGACTGTATGAGACTAACTTGACTAACATACCTCTGGATAAACTGTATAAAGCTTCAGGCTTTTCGGATCATGCCTACTGTAGAACGGCCTTTGAGTTCACCGAAAGATACAAGCAAACCTTCGACAACTGCCATCCCCTTTTTGGCCATGAATTGTATCCTGACAGACTGAAATCAAGAAAGCGTTTCCTTAGCGCCCTGCCCTGCTAGACGAACTACCAGACTATTATCCACTAACAGAAACCCCACAGAGCGAGATTCCAAGCGATTGGTCGACGAGGTGGCGGCTGAATGGCTTAACCCAACCCATTCACTGCTACATTTTGCTGGACACCATGCCCAGAAGCGGAATTTTTTAATGCCCGACGGCCCTTCCTCACTATAATTTTCACATTTTAAAACATTTTAGAAGTCCCGATATGTACGCTACACATTCGTCAACGTATGTCTACCTTGAACTAGCGCTCGGTTCCTACTGGCAATTAAAGTGAGAATGTCAATGTGTCATAATGTCACTGATCCGAGCCACGCACACTCTTAAAACTCAGCCTGGCACTGATCAGTGCCATTCGCAATGAAAGGGTAAAGAACCGGCCTCGCACCAAACAAGTAAAACTTTATTACATAGGGTCTGCTGAACAGGAATGACAACAAGTGTTACTTTGTACTGTCGACAAGTGTACTGTCTAAACTTTTGATAAGTTCAACGTTAATTTGCTTAATATTCTCTTAAACATCACGAAAGAGATTGTTTGAACGGTAAAACTATTCAATGATTATATTGAATGTTCTCGGTTCCATTCATAATATTTGTATGTCGGTAAAATAGTAGGAAAATTTTTGTAAAAAACGGTCCTGTAGCATGACCTGACATCAAGGGGCGAATAAGTGTGTCCACATTAACATGCTAAGATGCGTGAATAGCCGTGATGTTTCCAAAACTAAATCTGTCCCCGTGATGTTCATTCATAATCTTCCGCTCCTCTCTTCAGTCAAGTGCCGCCACGGTTTCTGTAAACCGACCCGGAAGGGACACCTTGCCAAAGTTTATTCACAGATTCACTTATATCCACACTACTTGCAGTAACGGCTGGATTCTTTGGATTATTTTCAACACAGCAATATACACTGGAAAACTTCACAGAGAAGTTACTGTTTCCTCTTATTTGTGGGCAAAACTTGACGATTGTGAGTGTCAGAAATTTGTGGTTTAATTACATCCTGAGATAACCATCATTTTGCTTTTTAATTTATCTACAGATTCTGTAATACATAAAATATATGTTTTGAATTACATTTTTGAAAAAAAGTAATGTGACAGTGATCTTTGTTATAAGATTAGTTTGCTAAGTAACAGTTGCTAATGGACAGAAATTCATAATTATAAAATTTTTCGCAATAGACACTGCTAAAAGTTTATAATAGTCTTATTTTGACGTTAATTTTGTTGCGATCTATTTTATATAAAACAGTAAACAATACGTAAATATTAAGAAAGTGATACAGTCAAATACCTAAAAGCGTACAATAATAATTCAAATATTTAGTTTCTAGTGTTGAGGTCTGCTCTTTTTAGTCTTCGGTTCTGTAGGGGTGTCAGAAGATTGGTGACCTATATGTGTGGATGAGCCTGCAGTCTATTATGGTACTTGAAGGAAAGAGAAATAATTTCTTCTTTGACGGTTTGAACTTGGAGATCCCTGTGTGTAGTGTTGTTGGAAATGTACCAATGAGTTTTGCAGAGTTGCCTCAGAACTTTTGATTGAAAGCGCTGAATCTTGTGTAGGTTTGTTTGTCTGGTAGTTCTCCAGGTTTGGATGCCATACGTCCGGATAGGGTTTCAGTATACATTTGTAAATAACCAGTTTTTTGTCTAGACTAAGACGTGATTATTGAATCATGAGCAGGCTCGGATCTAGAAATTCATAATAGGGGGGTCCAGACTTACCTCAAATAATATTATATTTTCCAGATTTAGCCATATGACACACTTACTCTAAGGATAAAATACATTATATAATCCCAGATACCTACGGTATCAAAAGGATTGATAGACAATTCACGACTATTAATCTCACTGGTCGTTCTTTACCATAAAGATTAACCTTTCTACCATCAATGGGTAGGTACGCATGGATTCTCTAGTAAAATACAAATTTTTATATCTTCATTGTATCGCAAATTTAAAACGTGACTTTTCATGAGATAATGTTTATACCCAGTGTAATGTATTTGCATTTTAAAATATCATTTTTATTTTTCTTTGAATTGAGAAAAATATTTCGGTTATTTATAGTTCCACCGGTACTCAAACAAATGAACTTGCAGATTATTTTTCAGAGAAGGGTGTTTTATTAGATTTTATGGCTTCTTTCAATTCTTTGGAAGCGGTTGTCGTGTAATTTAGTGTTGTACTGATGGCTTAAAGTTTAGAGTTAACAGAAAAAAACAATAAATAATAAAAAAAATACTTATAGACTAAATACAACAGGAGGGTCCATGGACCCGTTGATCCCCCTGTATCCGCGCCTGTATATGAGTCCCAGTTGCACTCGTTTATTCCGACTAGGCTTATGCCATGTTATTCACAAAAATTATTTTTGTAAATTTGTTAAAAAAAAATTGTTTAAACAATTTTTCATAGGTCTCCCTCAGCTCTTTCCATCGTTCTCTGTTTTGTGCGGCTTGCATCCAGTTGTCGACTACGCTTCAGATCGTCAGCCCATCTGGTTGGTGGTATTCCTCTGCTCCGTAGTGCTTCTTCTCGTAGCCTCCACTCGACAATACGTTTTGTCCATCGGTTGTCTGAGAATCTGGCGACGTGTCCTGCCCAATTCCACTTGAGCAACGCGATTCTTTCGACGGCGTCCGTTGTTTTTGTTCTATGACGTATTTCTTCTTTTGGGATTCGGTCCCCCAAGGAGACACCCAACATCTCAGTATCATTACATCCATAACAAAATTAAACAGTTAGAGACTCAGTGAACAGTCTATCACTGGAAAACCAACCAACAACCGACCATTCGTAGTCAAATGATTTGGGCGTTTATTATTCCAGCTATACGTGTTTCACCGAATCTTGGGGTTTGTCTGTTCTGTAAGAGAAATCCATGGACTAGTAATTAATTCACCACCAGGATCCATTCTACATCCAATATTTTAACCATATAATGAATAATTAGGCGACCTGATACCGAAGTGGCATCTTAACATCGTCAACTTTTCGTTCAGTAGCCCTATATAGAAAACAGCATTTGGCAAGTTAAGTGTTCAACGAAGACATTTTTCCTTAATATTAAGGCTTTCAGTCACTTTTTTTCCTTTGCGCATTCAGTCATTTAATTTTTGTGTGATTTTCAGTGAATTTTAGGCCTTTAGCCACCTTGCACAGGACTTTCTCTAATGTAGAGACAAGTTTGCTTATTTATTCAATAAAATATTAATAAGGTTCCATATTTTTCATAAGTAAAACAGAAAATATTAAGACACAAAAAAAATCACCGACCAAGAGAAATCGCAATACGCTGTATATTGTACTAATAAGTTATGGACGTAGAAAGTGTTTTTCGGAATTAGTGAATCGAATTCGGGTAAAGACATTCCCAGAAAATAAGAAACAATATATTGGTTTTTTCTACCGTTTAGTTAGATAAAAACATTTTGTAAACATTTGACGTTGAACTTTCTATTGTATGGAATACCACAAAAAATGAAAAGAATTATACAAAAGAGTAGGTTTAGTGAATGGTCATCGGGGATAGGTAATTATCCTTTTTCCGTAGAAATTAAAAATGTTAATTAGGTATTTACTAGGAATGACTTACGGATTATTTGATAGTAGAAAGTTGGTTTTTTGAGAGGACAGTATAATTTGTCTGGATGGAGATACGTTCTGATTGATTCAAGAAAAAAGAATAGGGAGATTTAATGACTTGGATGGAGTTTTGCCAGAAGAGCACTACAGTTTTGCTGAGACGACGTTGCTAATTAGCCAAGTTTTCTAAAAAGTATATATGTTGTGAAAAGTCGTGTTTGTGTTTGTGGGAGTTCCAACTGTGGTAGCAGACAGAACAAATAACTGACATGCTGTAAGTAATAAACAGATGTATAGTTTTATACTGGACCATGTCGATTAGTTGAGAGAGAAAGAGTTTGTTCATGGAGTTAAGATTTGGAACAGAGAAGGTAGCAGGAGTATTAGGAGAAACTGAAAAGTACGAGCAAGGTGGACAGGTACAATCAAAGGAGAGTGAGGTGAAATTCAGCAATTTTGGGGACAAAAGCTTAGTTTTGTCATTTTAGTAAACAGAGACTATCAATCACGACCACCTATTTAAATTAGTTATTCGTTTTTTGGTTTTTTATTGAGAATTAAAATAAATTATAATTTATCTTGAGTCACTAAAATTAAGAAATCTTTGATTTGGATATACTTAAGTTTAATTAATCTCTATTGATAATTTTGGGTGCATGATTTGATGGATGTTTGAAATTTTTTATGATTCTGATAATTGTATATGGTATATGTTTATTTGATCTTTTAATATTTGATTGATTTAAAATATAACTTTTGCTTTGTAATTTCATGATTTTGCTGTAAATTTATTTTCCTATTGTCTATCCCTTTCCTCAAAGGCAACTAACAAAAAATACTTTGAAGCCACGTTTTGTTTTAATTAGTAAAAGAGCCCTGAGATATCATATTTATTTGTCAAAAAAAAAACGTAAGTTTAAGTAGAGAGAAGTTGAAAATAAATATTATAAACACACATTTTGAGCAAATCACAACAATATATTTGTTGAAATTTTCGTGTTATGCTTTGATCCTTATTCTGACTGATTAATTAACCGGATTAACCGAAGTGCCTCATAGTAGTAGTCATAGCCGGGATAAGAATCTCAATGATTGTCTTTGCGGTATTGAAGAGAAGACATTATGCCAGATCTTGAGGATGTCAACCTTAGTTAAGGTTGACATCCTCACGATCCTAAGTCAATCGTGAATTTTAAAACGCTCAACCCACGTGGTTAGTACTTTAGACCTTTCAGATTAAAATTGGTATAGCTTCTCAAACTCTTTCCTACATTTGACAAACTGTAGAAGCTTTCCCCTCTACACTCATATCACTTAAAAGCTGAAAACTCTATTCCGTTTATATAATGGTATACGTTTCAAAGTTATTTTTACCAAGTATGAAGAGACTGGAAATTAAGGAAATCTAGGTCTGATTATGAATATGCAGATAGTGCAAAAAAGGCTAGTTGCGCTAAATACCTACCACATTATTAAAAAGTGATCAAAATTTACTAGAAGCTGAGATATACCTAAAGAAGCAGCTGTAGAAGAATTTCCAGGGTGTACAATATTAACACCATCTGACATCCGTGAAAAGAGTTTGTCCAGTACTTTGCACTTTGACGTAACCGAAAAAATACTGAAAAGTTATCTGTGCATACTACCGATAATATACATGCTAGCAAAATCCTGATTCGGTAGGAATAATATAAACCTCTTGTTCAAATTGGCTAATACGACATTTTCACTAGGACAAACTAAAATGAAAGCATGCATTGCATATCCCTAAACAAAACGTAAAAGAAGTACCAAATAGCAGATAATGACAGAACATTTAAGTAGGTCAATCAAATTAGTAAAAAATCAGCCTTTTTTCGACATAACTGAAAGGACCGGATTTGACGGTTGAAATGTGTAGAATGAGATATTGCAAAAAGACTAATATCTAGGGATTCATCAATTTTTTAGTGGAACAATTTTTAAATTAACAACAAAAACGTCAAACTTAGTTTTTTTCTCATAACTTAAAAATTTGTTTATTTAGAGATTTGACGTCTACAGGTAATCTTTTTAGACAAAAAATATACTTTGAATGAGATACGCTAAATGAAAATCGGTTAATAAACAAAAAAGTTATTGCAAAACGGACGACAAAATCGCTGTTTTTGAATATTGTTAACAACAATTTTATTGTTGATTAAAATTTATTTAAATGCATCTGATCTTGAGGGTATTATGGTGTTTGAATGTTTTGCAAAAAATGGTCCAGATATGTTAAATAGTTTTTGCGAAATTGAATTTGTTTATAACATTTTTGAAAAACGAGCTAATTTCTGAGGCTGGTCCAGTTAATTTGGCTAAATGGATTTCAATAATCTAGGGCTTATTTCCTTCGTTAAGATGTATACTAATAGCCTATGAAAAAAATTATATTTATCTATTCAAAATATTTTGTTAATATATAGCATTTCTGAAGCTTATAAACAATTAAATAACTCCGTGGAAATTAGATCAAATTAAATGTCAATAAAAAATACGGAAAGCAGATTAAAATACACAACTAAAAAAAATAAAAGTCCTACCACCCTTGGGGCCCCTTTGGGGTCCCCTTGGGGCCAAAATGGCCCCTTTTAAAAAAATCACTGTTTCGTTAATTAAAAGCAGCTCAAATTAACCAATATTAACAAGTTAAGTCAAAGTTTTCAACACAATTTTTAGCTAGAAAAAATATTACAATTTTTTTGAACAGGTGTGTTATAAACAAAGAGTACATACTTTGCGTTCCGAGCAAAAAATAGTGGGCGTAGCCGAATGATAATGAATTAACGCCCTACTACACTAATAGCCGGTATAGGTGAAATTTTCTAATCATTTTAGGCACGATAAGAGCCTATAACCTAAATAGTGGAACCTAAAAGGAAATGTATGAACACTGTGGCGTCACTTTTTAGTGGCACATATCGCACCCTTAGTAATAAAGAGATACAATTCAAAAAAGTAGATTTTTGGGGAAATCGCCTTTAAAGATTCTGGTTTCCAACATTACAGCAATTTTTTCAAATAACATGCTTAATATTTAAGTTATAAATGTGAAATTTGGCAGATTTGTTATTTGATAATTGCACTATAAATAGCAGTGAGAAAAAAAATAATATAAATAAATTTCATTAATTATCTACATGTCATGGAAAAAAATACTTTCAAATTAGTACCATATAATACAAAAAACATAACAGAAATAAGGAACTGTTTAAGTTTGATCCCTTATATTATTAATGCCATGTCACTGTTTATGCAAAATAGCGATCTATTATGAATTAGACCCATTTATTTATTATATTTTGCATAATATAGCGGCTCAACTAAAACTGTTCTATATAATACAAAATGTTAAAACACAAAGTCACCAGGATTTTCGTCATAGAAAGACATGTTACTGATTGCTACCTTATAGCAGTAAAAACGAGAATTGGGCGGTGAGAGTGAGAGAGAGGCACAAATATAGTTACTTACCGAGCCATTAATGTTTTTTTTCTCTCTCTGTCAGCGCTAACCGGTAGAGAATTTCATTTTGTGCCCTTATCATTTGAGATCACAGGTAACAAAAATTTTGAGTTCATCCCTTATATTATTGAAGGTGCCCAGGTGTGATATGTATCTCATATACGTCAAATCTCTAAATAAACAAGTTTTTAAGTTATGAGCAAAAAACTAAGTTTGACGTTTTTGTTGTTAATATAAAAATTGTTCCACTAAAAAATTGATGAATCCCTTGATGGTAGTCTTTTTGTAATATCTCATACTACACATTTCAACTGTCAAACCCCGCCCTTTCAGTTATGTCGAGTAAAAACCTAACTTGATTGGCCTAAGGGACGAATCATAACAAAAAGAGAAACATTTGACAGCAGCAATTTTACTAAACATTTTTTTTAAATATGTAATAATATATCGCAATTTACATTTTACAGTGTACAAAGTTAATGCTCAACAATATGTGCGTTGTGGGAAGTGGGGGACAGGATGGGTCAGTGCCCCATAGATTCGCTTTTGTTTTCGGGTTGGAAACAACGAAAAACGACTTGAGAGTATCTTAGAATAGATTTTCTATTCTTGTATTGCTCAATTCTCTCAGTTAGCAGATGATTCTAATGTTTTATGAATACTAAAGTCATTACAATGTGGCGCGTTTGAGAATGTACTGTGAAATTGTTGAAAATTAGGAGGAACTATAGCAAAACCACAAAATGAAGGGGGTCGGTCGTTTAAATGATATATTTAGAATGTGGTCCTTAAGAAATAATTTACATATATCTGGTAATTAAAAAATTGTTCTACTATTATTACTGTTTAAAAAGCATAAATAAGATATGAACTAAAAATGAATATAAAAAAGAATACATTAATTTTAATAACAAAACAAAACAAATATACAAACAAACATACATTTGGGAGATGTACTGATAGAAAAAAAAAAGTTGAAAACTACAAATACCTGGGAACCTGGATTTCAAAAAATGATGATCAAACAACAAAAATAAGGGTCAGGATATAAATACCAAGGAATGAGTTTGTAAAACAGATACCAATCATTTGCAATAGAGACCTTATGTATATTAGAACTGAGACTAAGAGCTCTGAGATATTACGTGCTTTCCTACACAATACTACAATATTGACTTGAAAGCTGGACACTGAAGTAAGAATACATAATTAAGCTATAGTCATTTGAAATGTGGTGATACAGAAGAAAGGATGCAATCAGTGAAGAGTATTGATATGACTCAAGGTAGAAACTTATGGAGAAATCTATTCAGGAATCATAGGGATAAAGGAAAAGGTAATGATGACTCTGTAGAGAGATCTATATACCGGTTTTTACGGGAACCTGTTCTTCCCATAGGGATCTACGGAGAAGTAACACCGAGCCACAAGCCCTCATCTCCTGCAGTACTGCTTATCCATAATATATGTCCATCCGATACACGAATCATCCACACACGAATTTACAAGAAGTGTGAGTTCAAGAGAGGCATTGTTTGCGTTTAATGCCCTATTTCAAAGATGCTTAGATATGAACCTGGATATTTATTCCTGTTTCATCGACTTCGAAAAAGCGTTTGATAGGGTCCGACATGAAAAACTAATAGAATTATTGAAAAACAGAGATATAGACAGACGAGATTTACGAATTATCATCAATCTGTATTGGAATCAAAAGGCCAATATAAAGATAGAAGAACAAGAATCCGAGAATATTGATATAAAGAGAGGAGTAAGACAGGGTTGTGTTCTGTCGCCCTACTGTTTAACCTGTACAGTGAAGACATATTTCAGGAAGGGATAGCGGAACTAAGTGATGAAATCTCTATAAACGGAAGAATAGTAAATAACATAAGATTCGCTGATGACACCGTTATAATGGCAGACACCCTGGAATCGCTACAAGAATTGCTAAATAGAATTAACTATTATTGCATTCGATACGGACTAAAAATAAACAAGGAAAAAACTAAATTAATGATTGCCTCAAAAACAGAACATGGAAATGAAAGGTTAATGATAGAGCAAACCCAAATAGAAAAAGTGAAGACATACAAATATCTGGGAACCTGGGTTGATGACAAAAATGACCAAAGCCAAGAAATTAAAGTCCGAATTGAAACTGCAAGGCACGCATTTATAAAAATTAAGACACTGCTTACAAACAAAGACTTTCAGTTGCCTCTCAGATTGAGGCCTCTAAGATGCTACATATTTTCTATATTGCTATACGAAATAGAAGCTTGGACATTGAAGAGACAACACATAAGAAGAATAGAAGCGTTCGAAACGTGGTGTTACAGAAGAATATTGAAAATTCAGTGGGTTCAAAGGATTACCAATGTTGAAGTGCTACGACGTTTAAATAAGGAGTTAGAAATTATGAAAAGTATAAAAACTAGAAAACTGGAATATTTGGGTCACATTACCAGAGGACAAAAATATGAGTTGCAAGGAAGGAAAATTATTATGCAAGGAAGGATCCAAGGAAGAAGGAGTATAGGAAGAAGACGCATCTCCTGGCTGAGGAACCTTAGAGAATGGTTTAACTGTAGTTCATTACAACTGCTCAGAGCTGCAGCCAACAAAGTGACCATAGCCATTATGATATCCAACCTCCGATAGGAGAGGGAACTTTAAAGAAAAAGAAGTGAGTTCCAGATGAGTGACAATCAATTTAGATTTCGAAATGGATTGGGGACACGAAAAGCTCTTTTTGCCTTAAATGTGTTAACACAACGATACAGAGACATGAATGTGGACGTGTACGCATGTTTTATTGATTATCGAAAATAATTTGACTGTGTTAGCCATCAAAAGACGACCGAAAGTCTAAGAACAACTGGAATTGACGAACAAGACTTGCGAATTATCTCATAACTATATTTGCACCAAACAGCAACAATTGAAATAGGGCACACACCATCCGAAAATATGCAAATCCGACGAGGACTGCGACAAGGTTGCGTCTTATCACTGCTATTATTTAGTCTATATTTATAGTATATATTCAAAGAAGCATTGGACGAGGTCCAAGGTGGAATCAAGATTATTACGGAAAATTACGGAACCAGCATAGACAAGATCAGGTACGCTGATACCATCTTAATAGCAAGCAATGCACAAGAATTATTAAATATAATAAATGCGTTAGTTCGTCATAGCGAAATGTTCGGTTTACATTTAAACGTTTCTAAGATTAAAATTTTAGTATTTTAAAAGACACCAATAAATGTACATTTGTATACCAAGAGACAAATAATAGATACGGTAATTTCCATGAAATATATTTGGGAGTAAATGTCAATAGCCAGTCTAACCCAAAAAAATCCTATCAAGAATCAAACCCGAACAGAATCCGAATGATCAGTATGTTATATATCAGGGGTGGCCAAGCTTCTTAATAGTCCGAGCCACTTTTCACAAGTTGAAGTTTTTCCCGAGCCGCACTAAAATCTTATTCAAAAAGTATCTATGTATAGAAGGTATTTACAATTTTTGTAACAGAACTTTTCCTTACTGAAAACCGAAATACAATTACGAAATATTTAAACTTAATTACATTTTTGTTTTCCTTCTTTTGATAATTCTTTAGAATTTGGTGATTAATATGTGACTTCTCAGTAATTCTTTTAGATTCTGGTTAGGTAATATTGACCGGTGTTAGGATTTCACGAATTATAAAATGGAATGAAATGGTCCACACAAGTACGTTGTTCCTAATATGGAAATAATTCGACAAGCATTCTTTTTTAGGGTACCTTCTTGGATTCTGGTACAAATTTCCAAAATTCGGTATTCCGCGTCGACTTATAGTTTTATTTTCGAGCTTGATCTTCTTGCGTCTCTATTAATTTTAATTCTCCAGATGTTGTTTGGGTCATATATTGGTAATAATAAAAAATTCACCTTATGAACTATGTTCATTTCAAATGAATTCGGAAAAAAATGAAGAGACGATTTAACATATTTTAAGTCTTCAAATCTATTTTGGAGTTCGGTCAATGTTCCTTCCGGCTTTTTTATATACCTACTCGTTAAGATTTTCTAGTATAATATGGTAAAAATTTTTTTCTAAGTCGAGTAAAATGACTTAAATGCAAAATGTGTACCTAATACAAATTACATCTGTAGCAAGAGTTATACAAAAATCGGTCTGGATTCGGTTGATTACTGACTTTTACATTGCACCACTCTAATGTAATGTTCGTTAGCGCAGTTTTCGATGTGTCATATCATTCTTATCTTGGGTGGAAATGTAATTTGTTACAAAGTCTTTCATGTTTGTTGTCAGTAAATTAAAAGACATTTTGAAACACATATTATGGAACGATAAAAATTTTTTAAAATCATATCTAATACAAAATTGAAAAATAACTCGGGTACAATCGAGAGCCACAAGTAATCCTTCAAAGAGCCGCATGTGGCTCGCGAGCCGCAGTTTGGCCACCCCTGTTATATATACATGTTACGCTTTTTCTGTCTTGCTGTATGGCGGTGACTGTTGAATAATGGATCTGAAAAAATAATAGATGCCTTTGATATGTGTTTATACAGACGGCTGCTGAGAATTCCATATGTACAAAAAGTTGCTAATAATGAGGTACTTCGGGGCATGAGCAAACAAAAAGAATGACTAAGAATAATTAAAGCAAGAAAAATACAATACTTGTCATGTTTTGAGAGGTGAAAGACATGAATTACTTCAAAGCACATTGGAAGGTAAAGTACAGGGCAAAAGATCAATAGGAAGACACCAGAACTCGTCGCTGAAAGACCTGAGAAAATCTTTTGACCTCTCATCCGAAGAAATTTTTTGTGCAGCAGTTTCCAAAGCTACAATTTTGCTAGAGAGCATAATAGATATAATATGATGAAAAATGGTGAAGCAGCTCTATAGTCCAGAGAAATAAGATTTTTCTCGTGACACATCCCCCTCCAGGCCGAAACCAAATTTTTTGAGTAGTATGGACATCTATATTATTAACCTATATGTTTCCTGCAGCCGATTTTGATGATATACATAGTTATAAACAAATGAAGATCGAAAAACGGTAAATTATCGCTTTTTTCGTCTATTACCAAAAAGTTAAGCACTTTAATCAAATTTTAGAGTAAGAAACTCATAAATCGTATAAAAAACTTCAATATGGCATTCGCTGAATATGTCCATCCTTATTGGTTGCTTAGAAAATTGCAAAATAAATCATAAATTTTGAGTTTTTATAAATATTCATAACTTAGGTAAAAATTAACTTACAATCTTCTTATGACACGAAATGCCGATACTTCTTGTACTTAAATTATATTTTAAATTTCAAAGCAATTGGTCAAATAGTTTAAAAGTTATTTAATTTGTTTTTCCCAAATTCATTTTTTTTGCAACACTATAAGTCAGAAAATTACGAGGTTACAATAATACTTCAGACAGTTTATGAAAGAAGAACATTTATACTATTACGTTAATTAAAAATAAATAGTAAAAAATAATTTTAAACAGTGTAAAATTATTCTGCAAAAACATGTCGATTTTTTGCTTACTTATAAACAATTAGAATAACTTTTTAACCGTTACCCGTAGAAAAATTATTTTTTCACATTTAGAAAGACTGAATTTTTATACACATTTAGAAAGAAAAACAACTGTTCTAGGACATTTAGGGACAAAGTTAGCCCCCCATTTTTTTAATTCACATGTTTTTGCAAAATTATTTTGCAATATTTATAATTATTTTTTGTCATTTTTTTTAAATTAAATAAATAAATTTTCTTCTTTCATAAACTATCCAAAATATTACTGTAACTTCATCATTTTCTGACTTACAGTGTTGCAAAAAAAAATTAATTTTGAATAAACAAATTAAATAACTTTTAAAATATTTGACCAATTGCTTTGAAATTTAGGGTATGATTTAAGCACCATAAGTCTCAGCATTTCGTGTAATAAGAAGGTTCTAAGTTAATTTTTACATAAGTTATGAATATTTATAAAAACTCAAAATTTATGATTTTTTTGGCAATTTTCTAAGCAACCAATAAGGATAGACATATTCAGCGAACGCCATATTGAAGTTTTTTATACGGTTTATGAGATTATTACTCTCAAATTTGTTTAAAATGCCCAATTTTTTAGTAATAGACGAAAAAAGCGAAAATTTACCGTTTTTTGATCTTCATTTGTTTATAACTATGTATATCATCAAAATCGGCTGCAGGAAACATATAGGTTAATAATATAGATGTCCATACCACTCAAAAAATTTGGTTTCGGCCTGGAGGGGGTTGTGTCACCAACACGATATTTTTTTTCCTTATTTCTCTGAACTACTAGATTGTCACTCTGTGGGACACAATTGTCTTTATTGACATTGTTGAAAATAGTGGTATGTCTAGGAAAACTGAAGAAACGTCAAATTCCCTTTGGTTATTTTATTCTATTAATTACACTTTTAATTTAAATAATAGATAAATATGTTATAGTCAAAGCTCGAATTTCAGGCACTCCTAGGTTTGACTAGGCAATCGTCAGGTCTGACTGACGGTCTTAGTCAAAGCCCGAAATAAATTAAAGTTTTGGCCTTTGACTAGTCAAACCTAGGAGAGACTAAGTTGGTCAGGCAAAGGTCGAAATTTAATTTTATGAAATCGGGGTTTGACTAGTCAAACCCCGATAAGCTATTGAAATGTCGTAATTTGTTGGATTAGGTTTAATAAAACGTCATTTTTTAGTTTTAATGTTTATTATTTTTATATTGTCGTAATTAAAATAAAAAAGTTAGTGTTTATTCTCACATGTTGAGGCATTATGGTAAGGAAGCACAAGCGGGAATTTTTGCAGTTACTCGAGCGCGTCAGATTATCACATGGGGAGAAACCTTGTACCCTGTAAATGGGTAAAAAGGGGGGTCCGAAAAAAATCTATCCTTAAAAAACTCGAAAAACTCGAAATCGTCATAAGATAAGGTAAGTTAAGTAGGTACATGCAAAACAGTGTATATTTCAAGAATCTAATGATTTGAGCGAGCTTTCAAAAATCTGTACGGAAATGGGTGAGTCACAAAGTTTCACAAGAAAAAAGCGAATATTTCGAGAAATAAACGTCAGATCGAAAAACTAAAAAATAAATTTTCGATATTTTTCCAAAATCTATCGAATGGTACCAAACACGATCCCCACGGAGAGGGGTGGGGGTAAATTTAAAATTTTAAGTAGGAACCCCGCGATATTTCGCGAAATGAACATAAGATCGAAATACTATAAAATGAACGTATTCAATATTTTTTTAAAATCTATCGAATGACACCAAACACGACCCCCCACGGAGGTGGGGTGGGGGTTACTTTAAAAACTTAAATAGCAGCCCCCATTTTTATTGCCGATTTGGATTACTTACGTAAAAATAAGAAACTTTTCTTATTTTTAAGAAGAGGCAGCTTAACGTCTGGAACATCTTCGAAATTAAGAAAATTCTTTTTGCATTTTCTTATTTGATTTCTTGAAAAAAGTGTGTTTATTTTTCCATATTTCGTACCAACTCTATATAAACCGTCAATTGTTTTCCCAAAATATTTCGAGCATCTCCTTTCGCTCTATCAAAGCTGGGGATATGTATTGTTACAGTTTTTCCAATCGAAATTGGGGGAAATTTTTTCCCCTTAATCGTTTCATAGCAGTAGCCTGGGCATGAAGACCTTGAAACACGGTAACAATACCTATCCCCAGCTTTGATAGAGCCGAAGGAGATGCTCGAAATATTTTGGGAATCATACAAGATACCACAATAATTGACGGTTTATAATAGAGTTGGTACAAAATACAGAACAATAAACACACTTTTTTCAAGAAATCTAATAAAAGAGAATGCAAAGAGAATTTCATCAATTTCGAAAATGTTCCAGACGTTAAGCTGTTTCTAAGAGAAATTAGTACAAAAGGTTCTAAATTTGGAGGACAATGCTTTATAAAATGTTACTGCAATAAGAAATGCTCTTCAAAAGTGTGTTAGTGTAAAAGGTCTAACGTATTGTGAAACTGTAAATGCCACAATGCCATAATAACATGTGAGCATAAACACTATTTTTTTTTTATTTTAATTAAGACAATATAAAAATAATAAACATTTAAATTAAAAAATGACGTTTTATTAAAACTAATCTAAAAAATTACGACATTTTAATAGCTGATCGGGCTTTGACTAGTCAAACCCCGATTTCATAAAATTAAATTTCGTCCTTTGCCTGAGCAACTTAGTCTCTTTTAGGTTTGACTAGTCAAAGGCCGAAACTGTAATTTATTTCGGGCTTTGACTAAGACCGTCAGTCAGACCTAAGAATTGTCTAGTCAAACCTAGGATTGCCTGAAATTCGGGCTTTGACTATAATATATGAAGAGTACAGGGGAAAAACAAGGAATGTTACATTTTATACAAATTGAGATAAACACCAATATAGGTTTAATTCCGATGATATCTAAAAACTACTTAGGAGATTCTTAGCAGAATTCTAGCAATTATTATTCTATAATTAATCTTAATATAATATTAATCTATATTAACTTATTAATTTAATAATGCACCAAAAAACTGCTAACATTCCTTATTTTTGTTCAGTGGCGTGCGGACAATCCGGGTTCTTCACCTGGATATAAATTCTTTAAAATTTTATATAGACTGATCTTTCTGGTTATTGTCCTAAATCAATAGGCTAGTCGATAGTATTCAGTTTTTGCTACCACATGGCGAGAAAAGCTAAAATTCATGAAAAAGTGACATTCCTTGTTTTTCCCCTGTACTCTTCATATACATGAGAAGAACATGCGCTATAAAAATAAGATATTTAAATTGTGTGAAATTGGAAATTCTGGGATAATTACTAATTTATATTAATACTTTCCTTGCATCTTCTTGTTCTTCAAGCGTCCCCTCTTGACGCAAAATTTGATGTACATCTGTACCATTCTCTCAGATTGCGCAGCCATGGTATTCTACGTCTCCTTATGCTTAATTTTCCTTGGATCTTTCCCTGCATAATGAGTTGGAGTAAGTTGTGTCTCTCTCCACGTGTAATAATATACTGAACCAAACTTATATGGAATCTGTATTTGAAATCTGCAGCTCTTGAAAGCTATAGGTGTAAATATTTTAGTTGAAACGATAGGAAGAAGAGTTGCCGTGCCCAAGGACTATATAACAGGAGGAAGTTACAGGATCCCGAGTTAACCAGCCAGCACAAGATTGATCAAGTAAATTCGTGTCTTCAATACCAAAATTGGAACATTGGAAATTGGAAAAGTGTGCTATTTTCAAACGAAAGTATGATGCGTAAAATCAGATTATTAACGAATTCGTGTACTTAGAGGGCAAGGAAGACAAGCAAGAATGGAAACTGCCAGATTTGTTTATAAATATAAAAGAGGAAGGGTCATGTTCTTGGGGAAATTATGATCGGTAAAAAAATTCTTTAATTTTCATCCAACTAACTCTTGTACCTCGCAGGTATGTTGATTTGGTTCTATAAACTGTAATTAAATTAGGCTTCTGAGAGAGCGATCTAAGAAATTAAATTTAGCACTACTTCGATTAAAAAAATTAAAAATATCCGATGATCCCATATAATCTGACAATAAAACACTGAAAACGTTTTTTTCTATACTTCCACAAAATTTATTACAACTATGTTACTACAGCTGTTTCGGCAGAGTGCTTTTCTCAAGTGATTTAGATTAATATGGGTTTGCCTTTTTAAAGCTTTTAACTGAAGAGGTTGAGGAATGGGGAGCTGTTTGTCTCGAGCTGGTCATTCAGAATTATATCTGTATTTTTCAATTTATTAATTTCCATAGATTCTAATAATAAAGATAGCTTAAGGCCTTTATTATGAATATGCAGAATTTGAAACTGTTCATTAAAAGAATGATTATGATCTAGAAGGTGAAATGCGTATGTAGAAGTGTCTGTTTTTCTATTGTTGAAAGCCTTTTTGTGTTCTGCTATCCGTTTGTCAAAGGTTCTGCCAGTTTGACCGATGTAAGTTTTCGAACAGTCATCACAAGTTAGTTTGTAAACACCACTTTGATTTCTCTTTCAGCTCTTATTTTTATTAATATTTTTGCTTAAGTTGTTGTTAGTCCTGAAAGCTGGTGTTATTCCTTTCTTTTTTAGGTATCTGGCTATTTTTCTTGTTATCTTGTCAGTAAATGTGATAGAGCAGAAGGTACTGGGTTCTTTCTGTGGTGGTGGATAGACTAATTTCAGGGCTTTCTTATGGAGTTTTTGGTTTAAAATTTTGTTAATTGTTTGTTCGTTATAGCCATTGTTTACTGCCATTTGTGTAATGATGTTCAGTTCTATCTCGAAGTTATTTTTTGACATGGGAATTTCTGTCATTCTATGTATCATGCTATGGTAGGCTGCTAATTTGTGTTGTGTAGGATGGGATGATGAATTGTGTATATTTGTGTCAGTATAGGTAGGTTTATGATATACGGATGACTACACAACAAACTCATGTTTGTTGTGTAGTCTGGTAATTGTTACATCTAGAAAGTTTATGGACTTATTCTGTTCTGCTTCTATTGTAAACCCAATATTATTATAAAGTGAATTAATTTATGATAGAAATAGGTCATTGCCTGTTAGTTCCTGTAAAGCATACTAGTATATCATGCAGAATTTGAAAATGTTCATTAAAAGAATGATTATGATCTAGAAGGTGAAATGCGTATGTAGAAGTGTTTTGGACCAATTCTGCATATTCAAAATAAAGGCCTTAAGCTATCTTTATTAGAATCTATGGAAATTAATAAATTGTAAAATACAGATATAATTCTGAATGACCAACTCGAGACAAACAACTCCCCACTCCTCAACCTCTTCAGTTAAAGACTTTAAAAAGGCAAACCCATAGCAATTTAAACCTAAATCACTTGAGAAGGGCACTCTGCCAAAACAGCTGTAGTCACATAGTTGTAATAAGTTTTGTGGAAGTAAAGAAAACACACGTTTTCAGTGTTTTATTGTTAGATAAAATGAACTTCCATCAAGTAACGGTCGAATCCATCAATTATATAAAGGATTCCATATAAGTTTGGTTGAGTGTATGTCTAACATTTTCCAATTTTCTGGTTTTAATTGTATTTAAGACTTCCATTTCTTGATTCATCTTTGTTTGTGACGTGTTCTGTCCATGATATGTTCAAAATTCTTCTATGAATCCACAACTCGAATAATTACAGTTTTTTTATTGATGCCGCATTTAAGGTTCAAGCTTTCATTCCATCAAACAAAGTCGAGAAAACGTAGCAAGTAGCCAACCTCTTAACCTTAGCTCTAACTTCAAATTTCTTGAGCAGAGCACTCTTCTCATTGTTCTCCAAAATTTCGTCAAAATATTCTCTAGCCTTTTCTATGCTAATTTTAATTTCCTGAAAGTAATCATTTTGTGGAGTTGATCATTGTTCCAAGATATGCATATTGGTCTACTTGTTCGATATTGGTTCCTTTTATGTGGAGATTCTCGTTACTTGTTTGAGTTTTAGATATTTGCATAAATTTTGTCTTCTTGATGTTCATTGTTAGACCTCATTCTTGGCTATACATCGCTATTATGTTCACCAGTCTCTGAAATCTTTAATATTTTCGGCTAAGATGGCAGTATCATCCTCATATCTAATGTTGTTTATGGGAACTGCATTTAGCTTTATTCCATCTGTTTCACCTTTAAGAGTAAGTATTAACAAGTGTTGGCGATAATAGGCATCCCTGTCTTTCCTTACATAGATTCTGACTATTATAAATCTATAAAAACAACACAAAAAAAAAACAACAAAACCAGAATAAGAACAATTATTGTTTCTTAATGCGTTTTTATTCAAAATATAAATATGAAATAGGTTACACTTTAGATTCCATAAATCGAGGGCACCCTATTTATATTAAATAACTTTGTACTCGTAATTTTGATCTGTCAACGACTGCTAACCAACTATTCGACGCCCATGTTCGACTTGACTTCTGTGGATAACCACGAAATCGTATTAAGTGACTAAATGTACGACAACTGTACAACATCCGGTTGTAAATCTCCAGCTGTCGTATGGACCTTATTATAGTTCAGCAACTAGTTCAAAAATACCAAAAATAATTCTCAATTATGACAAGCGATACCTCTCGCAATTTTATTCCTGTGATTTGGCGTGCGCAGGAAGACAACACTTACTCTTACTGGTCGCTGTTTTTTTACATTCAAGAAAAAATTACAGATTTTGGTTATATTGTTCTTTTTAAAATATGCTGAATGAATGAGTTCAAGAAGATTGTTTTTCTCGTTGGATTATTTTTTTATTGTTTATAAAAACACATATTATCTACACACTCTGAACAAAAAAAAAATAACTAAACATTCTGGAACTCATTTTATCGTCGCTTGTTCCAAATATGCTTATGTCGTGATAGGTGGCTGTCTATATAGGTAAATCCCCAAGTATTTGACGTTACGCATTATTGACAGTGGAGTGTTGTTAAATATACAGCTGGATTAATCCCCTTCCTTAGTGGAAACGTAATGTGTGTTGACTTGGAACTATTAACTGTAATTCTCCACAGTTTGCATCATATTTCAAGTCTATTTAGGTGACTTTGTAGTATTTGAGTGGCTAGGGTCGAATTTTCGTGGCAGGCCATTAGGACAGTGTCATCAGCATACATTGCAATTACTATTGTACGATCCGAAGTTGATATTAGTGCTGTAAACAGGAGGTACAGTGTGGGTCCAAGAACACTTCCTTGGGGTACGCCAGAATGGATGGTATGTAGAGTCGTAAGGGTACTAGGGTCTCTTAAGTTTTGGTATTAGACCTTTATGTCATACCTTATCGAAAGCTTGGGAGACAGAAGGCTCGAGAGCATGTCTTTTAGTTCTGACTACGCTATGAACCTGTTCGATTCTGCCGTGTTGTTGTCGAAAACCGAATGTATATAATATGGTATTAGCATTTTTTCCGTAATAAGAGTGTCTATTCTTTTCAAAGAAGTCTTTCAAACACTTTGGAGGATAAAGGCCGTGGGCTAATAGGGCGACATAAGAAGGTTGGTTTGAGTTTTTTGTTGGGTTTACGGAATGTGATGATTTGAGCTATGTACCTTCCATTGAGAGGGGAAGTAGCACAATCTTACGACAGCATTGAACATGAACATTGATATAAGCAATAAAGCTACATTAGTAGCTTTATTGCTTCAGAAAGAACGATCTAAATTAGTTTCTTCACAAAAGAGGTCATTTTCCCTTAACTTCAGAACAATTTGACAGATATTACCTCTATTTGAAAACTACTAAGTTTTCATTTTCGCTACCTTGATTAAAATATGTTATAGGCAACCGATTTTACATGTCATAGAAAGGTTTAAATTTTAGAAAATAGAGGTGGGACCTTCCACTTCAAATTTGGAACGTAACAAAGAGCTTCTTTATTTTATAGGATAATGCTACCGTTTTACCTAAAGAGAGTAAATTTTCCCCTACGGGAACCAGGATATGAAAAATGATACAATATATTATAAAGAATAACAGCAAAAAACAGAAACAGATCTATCGCAGAAAGTTGTTTCGTCGAAGAAAGCTGAATAAAAATTAAGTCTAAGGGTCGATTTCTCATACCTGCGTTAATCTATGGTTCAGTTGAACCGGGTTCACGGGTGATCTCCGGTTCTGTTTGGAATGCATTTCTCATTGCGCGTTCATGTCAGTGCTCGTTCTACAGCTTTCGAGAAATGCCAGTAGATGGCAAAAGGTAAAAAACTGTCGCCATTTTGAACTACCTTTTTTATGCTGTTTTTGAATAAAGTTAAATTTAAGTATTTATAGTCAAATAGTCATTTTAATAATTATAAATAAATATTATAAAAACACAAATAATGTTATCGTTTATCGTTAGGCTTAATATAATAAAATAGGATATATTTATATTATGACAGCGTTTCGTGTTAATACAACGCATGCGTAGTCCATGAAATCATCTGAACTGAGTTCTGAAATCTTTGAACGGCCGAATTCCACCGTTCAAGCATCGTTCAAGTTTAAACTGCCATCGGTTGAACGGGAATTGAGAAAGACGATTTTGACTTTAAACTGACGTTTACTAGAAGTTCAGGTTAAAATGGAGTTGAACATTAAGTAAACGTCAGTTTAAAGTCAAAATCGTCTTTCTCAATTCCCGTTCAACCGATAGCAGTTTAAACTTGAACGGTGGAATTCGGCCGTTCAAAGATTTCAGAACTCAGTTCAGATGATTTCATGGACTACGCATGCGTTGTATTAACACGAAACGCTGTCATAATATAAATATATCCTATTTTATTATATTAAGCCTAACGATAAACGATAACATTATTTGTGTTTTTATAATATTTATTTATAATTATTAAAATGACTATTTGACTATAAATACTTAAATTTAACTTTATTCAAAAACAGCATAAAAAAGGTAGTTCAAAATGGCGACAGTTTTTACCTTTTGCCATCTATTGGCATTTCTCGAAAGCTGTAGAACGAGCACTGATATGAACGCGCAATGAGAAATGCATTCCAAACAGAACCGGAGATCACCCGTGAACCCGGTTCAACTGAACCATAGATTAACGCAGGTATGAGAAATCGACCCTTAGTCTCAGTTAACTCCTTAACTGCCAGAGTGTTTTGTATGGTTTTTTACGTTCAAGCCAAGTGGTATATTGCAGATGGGAAAACATTTCCATTCTTTGGACTAATCTGCGCAGTAGTAGATTTCCACGGATAATGAATCTTATGAAAGAAATTTACGTCACCCATGTTAAGAAATTCGTGGAAATGTGTCTCTGGCATGAAAATGACAAAAAAAATTTCTCGGTCATATTGACCGAGCTGGCCTGTGGGAAAGCTACTTTCTCGGTCATATTGACCGAGACGGCAGCAAACGAGTCAAGAAATTTCCCAACTCGAAGGACTCAATGTCTCTGAGGGAAAACTGAAAGAAAGATGTAAAGAAAAGAAAAAAGCACACCTAAAATACTTGTCAACCGAGACACAAGAGGCATACGATAATTACAAGACAATAAGAAACGAAACACATGAACTTGTAAGAAGAAATAAAATTGATCACTGGAAACGTTTTTTGAAAGAAATGGACCATGATTTTTATGGTCTGCCAAAGAAATTATAGCGCTTTATAAGAGGTCAAAGAATGGAGGTAAAGTAACTAATAGATCAAAAACATATAAAAAAAGGATACATGGATTGACTATCTAATAAAGCTCTATGAAGAGAATGAGCAAATGATGCTAGATCCGAAAACAGAAAATATCAAAAATGAAGAAGTTAATATAAATATACAGGAAATTCGAACATCACTCGAACAACTGAAGAACAGAAAAGCTGCAGGTAAGGATGGAATACCAAACGAATTACTGAAATGTTTTGGAGCAGCAATGATTGAACAGGTAACAACATTTATTAAAAAAATCATAAAACACAATAAAATATAGGAAGTATGGAAAACTAGTTAACTAGTTCTACTATTTTAAAAAGGAGATAAAAAACAACCTGAAAACTACTGAGGTATAAGGTATAACCTTATTAAATACTGCCCTAAAATTTCTTTTTCATAGTAACAAAAGCACATATTATGTGCTTATCTTATAGGACAAGAATGTAGGAATTTGAGAGAACCGGAATCATTGTGAATTTTCTATAATTTTGTAATATCTCTTATTCAGAAGAAAGCCTGTTGCTTGATGGTCACATATTATGACAAATATGAAAAATTGCTATACTATCGATGAAGTGGCTTTTAGATAACAATACATTATTTTGAATACATTCACCGTTTTGATAAGATGGACTTGTTTTCTTCGCCACAAATACTCCTTTGGCAGGGTTTTATTATAAGGTGTCCATTTTCCAAAAAGAGTTTCATTCATTGTGCCTTGTGGCAGAGAAATAAATTATTCCATACATTTTATATATCCGGACATAGCAACACTAAAGTCCTGTTTCCTTTATTGTCGATATATAACTTATAGGAGAGGGACTGAAAGTATACATTCAGGAGTGGACTTATACATTTTGATAGGGTTTCTGTATTCTTTTCTTTTTTGATATACTTGATAATGTGTAATATACAATATTTTTGCACTTAATATGTTATTCTTTAATAGAAATATTTCAACTATTTTCAGTAATATATTTACAGTAATGTTTATTTATGGTAGGGGAGCCAAAGCGGAGATTTTTGTAGTTACTCGAGCGCGTCAGATTAGCATATGGGGAGAAATCTGGTACCCTGCAGATGTACCTCTACCATATATTGGCTCTTAACACAGGGGAGTTCGTTAAGGGGAGCCCGAAAAAAAAATCTATCCTTAAAAAAACTCGAAATTATCAGATTAAGATAAGGTAAGTTAAGTACATGCAAAAGAGTGTATATTTAAAAAATCTGACGATTTGAGCCGGGCGTAAGGAAATGGGTGAGTCCCAAAATTTCACAAGAAAACAGCGAATATTTCGCGAAATGAATGACAGATCGAAAAACTAAAAAATATATGCTCAATATTATTTTAAAAATCTATCGAATGATACCAAACACGACATCCCACAGAGAGGGGTGGGGGGTAAATTTAATATTTTAAATACGAATCCCGCGATATTTTGCGAAATGAACATCAGATCGAAAAACTGTAAAATACACTTATTCAATATTTTTGAAAAATCTATCGAATGGCACCAAACACGACCCTCCACGGAGGTGGGGTGGGGGGTTACATTAAAATCTGAAATAGGAGCCCCATTTTTTATTGCAGATTTGAATTTCTTACGTAAAAATAAGTAACTTTTATTCGAAACATTTTTTCGAGTTCTGTATAGATGGCGTTATAATCAGAAAAAACGATTGTTGGAAATAGAAGAATTAAATTAAAAAATGGCAAGCGCCCTCTAAAATGGAAAACTGTACTTAACTTTTTTTGGTTTTAGGACCTACACTTCACAACCCAATAGGTCCCCATAACGCTCGAGTGACTGCACATTTAGCATACTTTGCTCCCTACTATTATGTTTTATTTGCTACCGTGTTTGATACGTATTTATTTTTTATTCTTTGCTTACATATTTTGATCTATTGATTTGTGAGAAACAGCTGTAAAGCTCTTTGCCTCTTAAATTGCTTTTTTAGCCTCTATTTCTAATTTTTTCTATTCCAAACGAAATATTTTTTACTTTTGTACCAATAATAAGAGTTTCTTTTTTGCATCCATTTCTCCTAATATTTAGCATAAGGTACTGAAGATCGGTATTACGAAGGTACAACAACTTGGTTGCTTTGGGATCCTCTTTCTTTTTTGTACATAGTTACAAGGAGATAGGCGAAAATGAGATATTACCGATATAGAAAACCTGAGCAACGTAACAGTTAAATCAGGACATAGTAACATCTTAAATGAAACCAGGGATATCAACTGGATAACGATTTCGGACCATATGAGGCCCAGGTATAATCCTTTCCAAAAACCTTTCCAAGTAAACAATATTTATCCATGAGAGAGATGGGGCAGAAGAAACATTTGACCAAGACTGCAGGTTCATACCTGGTACATAGATGGGCCTAAACTAGGCTTATAGGGGCTCTTATAAGCCCTAAAGTGGACTCTAGGCTAATGTGAGGATATCGAGAGAAACTCGATAGACTGGCGGAATATAACAGTATCATACTCGTATGGGTGCAGGTCACTCGGGAATACGTTGAAATTAAAGAGCTGATGAACTTAAACCAAAAGAGCATCAGTTACAAAATACTTGGCGGTCCCAACTTGGCTTCTATTCCAACACTAAGAATAAGGAAGGCCATTTGATAGTCAAAGACAAAAGTCCATGAAAAATGTACTGAATATTTCAAAAACCTTCTAAATAATATCAACTGAGAAGAAATCTACATGACAGTGGATATGACGGCCTAAGAACCCTCATTTGAAGAACTTTAGAAAGCCACAAAGCTTTTGGGACCTATGAAATACCAGCAAAATTCCCAAAATATATAGGAAAAGTAATACATATATCATCAACTCATCATCAACCCGTACGCGTCCACTGCTGGACATAGATCTCCCACAGCTCTTTCCATCTGTCTCTTCTTTGTCCGGCTTGCTTCAACTACACAGCTAATAACACTCCTATGGCAAGAAAAAAATACAAACAACGTAGACAGAAAACTTTACAGTGCCCATCCACAAACAGGGGCTAAAATAAAATATGTCAACTACAGAGGAATATTACTAATTAGCAGGGTATATAAAATTCTCTCAAATGTCCATCTTAGTAGACTATCCCCTTAACATAAAAAATTCTCTAGAATACCAAGCCGGTTTTAGCGCAGATCAACGTTTTATCAACTTTTTATGATTATAGAAAAAGTATGACGTACTAAAGCTACTTCGGCACCATTATACATGAAGAATGGACCAACAACCAGGGGATAACAGTGCGCATCGGAAAAGCTAGATCCACCTTCAACCGGATGGAGGCCTTCTTCAAGAGCCACAACCTCTCTATTGGTATAAAAGTAAGAATGCTACGATGCTACGTCTTTTCTGTCTTCTATGTGCAGAAGATTAGAAGCATTTGAGATGTGGCTATATATGAGAATACTTAAGATTCTGTAGACTGACCGAGTCATAGAAGAGGAGGTTCCCAAAAGAATGAAGAAGAACGGAAAGGTACTAACCACCATAAACTTCGGACACATTATGCGAAATTGATTCAGATATGTCCTCCTACAAGTCATCCAGCATGGAAAAATATTTGGAAAACGAGATCCAGAAAGAAGAACAACCTCAGAACTTCAATACATCTGTGCAGCTTGTCCGCACTATTGCAGACAAGATAAAAATTGCCATTATGATCGCCAATATTCGTCATGGATAGCCACATCTATGACAGCGTAGAGAGGAATCAAGTATGGAATGCGATACCCAGTACCAAAGAAACTCACTCAAATAGGCAAAGTATATTATATAAAGTTGAAGTGTCCAGCAGATTTGAAATAAACATTGAACTGAAGAAGGATGATAATTATTGATCAACGCTACCTGTTAATCTCGTATCAGAAAAGTTCCCAGGTCCAAACTACTATTATCATACGTAAGTGATATCGATCTAATTGTAAACTCCATCTTATCCGTAAAAGACGAACAAGTTCAAGGGAGCAATGTTGGACTTGAGTTGAACATAAATATAGAGAAAACCAAATACATGTACATTAACAGAACGGGTTGAAGGAACAAAACTGGACAAAACAACACAAACATCTACAATTTTGAAGAAGCTGAACAAAAACCTAACAAGGATATCAAAAGTTAAGACCTATATACATCTATTGTTAAACCTATACTAACCTATATATGTGAAATATAATAGTGTTCATTTCACAGTTTATCCAGATGTTTGTAATAATCATCTCGTTCCACATTTTTGGTATTTTACTTTTAAATAATTATTTTACTTTATTTTCTTTAATATTTCATTAACAATAATTTTCTTCTATTTGTTTTACCAGTTTTCTTCGTTAAAAACTCGTTGGCGTCCTCTTTTATTATCCTCTTTTATTATCTTCTATTTACTATATCTCTTTTCATCCAACATCGAAGTCATCATACTCAACGTACCCCGTATATCCTTACTCTCTAAATATCTGTCTTTCAATACGGAACATGCCTGCTAATTCATACGTACTTGGTCGTCATTTCAAGTGTCGTTTTCAATAACGATGACACTCAATGAACTATCAATACGGATGGAATGGCCGTGTAGCATTCAAATAGAGAAGCAAAATTGCCACCAACATACAAGAGAGAGGTCCTAGAGAGAGACAGAGAAGGTGCTGGAAAATTTGACAGGCCGTGTAATTTCAGTTGCCTATATCAACTTAAATCGGGGAAATGGACCTCATATTTTTTTAAATTGGTATCAGGGCTGATAGGCAGTATTTAAAAATTAAGTTAATAAAATTAAAAAAATATGAGGTCTATTTCCCCGATTTAAGTTGATATAGGCAACTGAAATTACACGGCCTGTCAAATTTTCCAGCACCTTCTCTGTCTCTCTCTAGGACCTCCCTCTTGTATCATGGCCGCATTAATTTTCTTCGTGCCTATTCCATCCGTATTGACAGTTCATTGGTGACACTTCATTCCTACCCGCTGACAAACTAAAAATGGATGGAAGGGAAGAATTATTCCTTAAATAAGCTTAGATTTATTTTCCATCAACAATTAATATTCTCTTGGGGTGAGTTTTTCAAACAGTTTTTCTAATATTTTTATATCTAACCTAACCTCCAATGTCAAAGCATGTGTTCTGATATTTTAGCTTTAAATATATCTTTTTAATTTACATATATGCACGTTTAGTGCATTTATGTAAATTATTTAACTAAACTTAACGTTTAGTGCCATTATTTAACTATTCCGTCACTATTACTTTTATTTTATTCCTTCGCCAATTACTACTCTTTACGATTATTTGGCAAGGGATCGTTTTTGGTTTTTATTCTTGATGATTGATATGTGTCTTTATCTTATAGTTTTTGGGAATAAAATTCACTTTTCTCCCTTCGGCAGCTTCAAGCCATCCACACCGGTGATGGAACATAAGACGAAGACAACAGGATGACATCCAGACTACAGCACCCAACATCTTCAGCTGCAGGGACCTAGGGTCACAACATCTGCCCAGGTCTACAAGAAGTCTACAGCAGTACCATTCGACATAAAGAAGTTACCATCGAACCAGATACCAAAACCATAAGTATAATCTGCAAATTGTTAGTTTTTGGCAAGAATTTGAATATATTTGTTAATGCACTTAATAGGTCACATTTTTATTATATTTTTATGAACAATAAGCATGATTAGTTAAAAATACTCTTTTGTTTGCTTTCATTCTAAATATTTATAGTTCATATCTAAAATTAGGACAAGACAAACACACACCTGAGTGACTGAGCTAAGCTAAGGGTGTACGAATATTATTTCAATTAGCTGGGGTAGTCCATCGCCTATTTCGTTTCACATTGTTTATTAGAATATCCAAGACCATAATTACCTACTAATACGAGCTTATTTCAGTTATGCACACTATCCCAGGGGGACCGACGGCTTTACATGTCATTTGAAGCACGGTGAACGGCTCGTATCATTTTTAGAACTGAAAATGTCGTTGTTAGTGAAAAGATTCGAACTCGTGCGCTCTGGCTTAGAAGGCCAGTATCTTGCCAATGAGTCACGGCTGTCCAAGACCTACTGAGCGACATCTTCAATCTGTTTTAATGTTTGCTTTCCCACAGTACAATAGTCCAAGAAATTAACACATCACCTTAAAAATTGATCATTTTTGATGTCACGAGTTTCCTAAATCTGTGTCCGATTTAAGTGATTTTTTTAATATGTTCATTCGCTGTGAGCTTCGCTGGTATCGACAACTAGCGGATTACTAGTGCAACCTCGGTTGGAAATTTAATGAGAAAATTAACTTATTATATAATTCTTATCGTGTAATATTTACAACGCAAAGAAGTAATTAGATTGTAATCGACGGTTAATATCAGTAAGTAGGTACATAATTTATGATTCATTATTATTCATTATGATTATTTTTTAAAGATTTTACTTATCACTTTGTCGTTAAAGTGACTTCGAATATTAGTTTCCGTGTTTCCTACTTTTGATACTTTCATAATTATCGTGTAGATGGCGCTAGATTAATAGATTAATTACATTATAAAATGTTTATAATGTTTTAAATACTAAAAAACCAAATTTTAGTATTTAAAACGTAAGTATATTTAAGGTAAAAATATATGCCAGAGCTTTGGCCGACTAATATTTTTTCCTATTAATGTTTTTAATTTCAATGTTTTAAATACACTTTGACATTTATGTCAAATTTCCAACCGAAGTTCATCGTCTTGTCACTACTGATGCTCACGAACTTTTAAGTATTCCCTCTACCTACGAGCTCACAACGGATAACCTTATTCTTTAACAATATCGCTGTAATAATATTATTGCTAGACAAGTAAATTGTCATTGTATACCGTGTGTGCCAATCAAATTGTGATTTTTTCTCAAAGTTTGCGTGACCCTGTGGAATATTCTAGCTTTTATAAAATACTGAAATTAAAGCCCAACTATGGCCTCAGGTTTTCTTAATATTCTGGTTTTTGATTCCTTCGCTTATGTTAGATAATAAAAAAGTTAGGTACTTTAACAACTAGTCATGTTCTTCATCAATACAGGGTGTTTCTATATAAGTGCGGAAAACTTTAAACGGTAATTCTGCATTAAAAAATAATGACAGTTTGCTTTATAAACATGTCCGCAAATTCTTCGTTTCCGAGATAGAGGATGTTGAAATTTTTCTTACAAACTGACGATTTATTTATTGCTCTCAAACCGGTTGAGATAATCAATTGAAATTTGTTAGGTTTTAAGAGGTAGTTATTGCGCATTGAACATACCTCTGAAAACCCACCAAATTTCATTTGCATATCTTAATAAGTTTTAGAGCAATAAATAAAACGTCAATTTGTAAGAAAAAATTCAACACTCCGTATCTCTGAAACGAAGCATATGCGGACATCATAGCAAGTTTATAAGGGAATCATAGCCAAGTTTGTCGTACACTCTGTATTGATGAAAAACATGACTAGTTGTTAAAGTACCTAAATTTTTTATTAGCCATCATAAGCGATTGAATGAAAAAATACAATGTTAAGAAACTCTGAGGCTATAGTTGAGTTTTAATTTCAGTATTTTATAAATGCGAGAATATTCCATAGGGTGTGGTGAACTTTGAGAAAAAACACAGTTTGATTGGTACACCCGGTATACAATGACAATTTACTTCTCTAGCAACAATATTATTACAGCGATATTGTTAAGAAATAAGGATATAACATATTAAAAAAATCACTTAATTCGGACGACTGGTTTAGAAAATTCGAGACATCAAAAATGAACCATTTTTAAGGTGGTGCGTTAATTTCTTGGAGTAGTGTATGTGCAATTTCATTTTCCTGTAATTTTTGTAGAATGTGGAAGATTTGACCACAAAGTTTTTATAATTCATCACTAAATTTGCAGTCTTTGGTCGGGGCGCAGATTTGTAATATGTGTTTTTAATAGCTTTATTGTTGATACATTATCGCAAAGTTCTTTGAATTTCCTCCTACTCTGGCGATCTTTTCGGCAGTCCACCCCTGTAGAGAATGGCGCTTTCGTCTTCTCATCCGCGAAATACGATAAAACAGAAATAAAATACAGAATATGACGGTCATAAAACGTACTCAGGTGTCTTTTGAAGAATGCTCCACCGTCTCGAAAATTTTCTGCAAATAATAAAAACAAAGATGTCCGATCTTTTATGTTGGGCTGTATAAGTAATACGAGTGTTTATTTACGGCAGGTCGCAGTTTTATATCTTTATGGTTTTTTAATCATGCGAATCATACATAAAATTAATGGGGGAGTTTTAAATTCCAAATAAAAAACGCTTATAATTCTATTATTTATAGTCGGGCTATTACCATAGTCAATCGATAAATCTTGATATTTAATAGAGAAAATGGTTTTCATTGTTTGCTTGATGCACGAGTTAAAAATATACATAATAGGTGGCTTATTGTAAAGGTAATTCTGCAAAGTCATCTTTGCATCGAAGTTGGCGATGGTCAAAGCCAACTACTGATCTAAATAGGTGTTTTTGGTGTCGAAATATTTTCGCAGATTATTTTTACCAGTTTCTTTTTTCTCTTTTCGCAGTTTTTTTTTTTTAATTTTTATATTTAGTTTGTTACATCAAGATTTGTAATTCTCTATGGTCATGATTATGAGCCAAACAGAAGTAAACACTAAAAATGGTCAAACTAGATATTACTTCTGCTTTACTACCACTCCTAGCTCAAAATTTACACTTGGATACACCATCTTCAAGGACCCTCAGCCGATTTGGCAGAATTGTCGAATACCATAATTTCAATGCAACATATAATGATAGTCTGTACAGTGCACTCAACCGTAGACTGTACAGGTGTACAGTGTACTCGAGCTGTTTTTTATCTGAATATTCTGCCATTACATCCACATCTGTTCTTTTTTAATGCTGTCGTATGTTTGTCGAAAATCTATGAAGAGATTATGAATAGTTGCATTTCCATACTTTTTCAAGCAGCTGCCTTAAAGAGAAAATCTGATCTATCGTCGATCTATTTTTTCTGATTCCCTTTGGTATTCCCCTATGAAATTTTCTACCAAAGGTGTTAGCCTACTTAATAAGATTTACGATAAGATTTTGTACTCCGTGTAAAGTATGGAGATGCGTCTTTAATCATTGGAGTACCTGGTTTTGTCTCCGTTTTGATGGATGGGAGATTAATACACTTTC
Organism: Diabrotica virgifera virgifera; assembly: GCF_917563875.1. Classification (NCBI taxonomy): domain Eukaryota; kingdom Metazoa; phylum Arthropoda; class Insecta; order Coleoptera; family Chrysomelidae; genus Diabrotica; species Diabrotica virgifera. Next base: position 87,848,636 of record NC_065447.1, on the reverse strand, counting down.
TTGCCATTTTGTTGGTATTTTCCTTTCTATTGTTCTGAAGCTGTTTCTTTGTGGCATCTTATGCAATTTACATTTTATTGAAACGTCAATAAATTTCACTTTTAACTTAAATTGTGGCTTATTTCCCAATAAAATAGTAAATTATTTTCCTTTCGTTTCATATAAGTAATTTATCTATTGTCTATGTAAGTTTCTCCTCTCTACTTACGTAATTAAGCCGGTATATTGTCGGAGCCTAAAGCATTTTACTGTCTCTGTAATTGATTGTGCCATTTGTTGCCACCCTTTTGACATCATTAATCTGGTCCACTATATTTAGATGTTTTATTTTCTGTGATTACCTCCTTTTGCATTTTCTCAATGTTCCATTCTCCCAATGCTTCGTTCGTTTTAACTTTATCTGATGATATTCTCAACCTGATTTTGGCTCACTAGATAATGGTCTGTATCTCCATCTAGTCCCCAGAGACATCTTACATCCAGAAAATTATTTTCGTGTCTAGCATCGACAATTGCGTGGTCAATTTGGTTCCGTGTGGAGTTGTCACTACAGACCCAAGTCTGTTTATGAATGTTTTTATGTTGGAACATAGTAGACTTTACAAGCATATTGTGCAGTCACTGAAGGTGGATATGAGCTATTACCTCCGATTCCGTTGAACCTCCATAGATTTGCATGAAAATTGGTGACTGGTTAGAGGATATCTCAAGGAAAAAAGGTGACATGGTGCTAACTTACGCTTTTACCCTGGGGGTGGATGCCACCCCTTCTCGGGGGTGAAAATTATTTTGTTGAAAATAACCCCATAATTCGATAGAGGGACAAATTCTAAGCAGAATTTGTTATATAAAGTTATTAAAATAAATCAAAACTTTTTGAGTAATCGAAGATCAAACATTTTAATTTTTCTTGAGAAAAATGCATGTTTTTAACCGATTTTTCATCAATAACTCAAAAAATATAAGTTTTTACAAAAAAGCTATTATTACCAAAATTGAAGCTAATAAAAAATAAATAAACCTTTACTAAAAATACCTTTTAATGTTAACTAAAAGTGAGTTATAGGTAATTGAATACATATATATTTTTTTCGGCGAGCAAAAAATCTAAATATTCAAGCTGAAATAACGGGAAAATGATGCATTTTATAACATAAACTTATTAACCATCTGTCAAAGTACTTAAAAATATCTATCAAATGAGTCCCGAACATGTTGATAGCATTAAAATTTATGCACCAGAATTTTTTAAAAATTTATTTTTTAAAAATTTTTACAAAAAATATTATTGTTTTTTTAATACTCCGTTCTTTTTTTAATATCAGGTTTATCTAAAAACCGTTTGAAAGATAATTCCAAGGGCTATTTAACCACGTTGAATTTAATCGCTTGGACCCCTTACTTTTTTAAAAACAAAAGGTTAAATGGCCCCGGTTGTACGGTTTTCACAGCAAAATTTAAGATATAAACGTTTGTATCTCGGCTATTTTTCACCCTATGGAAATAGTAAAACAGGTAAAATATTTGACACGGAAAATTTGGGTATTTATCATTTTTTAAGTATATTGAGTATTTTTGGAGTTATTATCAAAAGAATTTTAAAATTACAATAATTTTAAAAATTATGATTTTTTTTTAAATCATATCTTTTTTTCAAAAATAAGCATTCTAAACCGGTCAAAATTATTGAAATCATTACTTATGCTAATATAAATAAGTTCTTGTAAGAATTACTATAAATTTTAATTTTTTTGGAAATGGCGTATGTTTTATAATTCGAAAGGGTTCTTTTATTTTCATCATACCTTGCTTAATTTTGACGCCATTAACTTCTGAAGCTCATTTAATAGGTATTTAGAAGTACGTTGACAAATGTCTAGCAGGTATATTTTATACATTGCATCGTTTTCCCGTTATTTAAGCTGAATACTTAGATTTTAGTACTCGTCGAAAAAGATACACATGCAATTGCCAATAACTCACTTTTAACTAACATTAGTTTAGTTCTTTTAGTGAGGAATGTATTCAGTTTTTTATTATCATCAATTTCAGTAAGAATAACTATTTTGTAAAAGCTTACAGTTTTTGAGTTATACGTGAAAAACCGATTTAAAACATGCATTTTTTTACGCAAAAATAAAACCTTTTGTCTTTAATAACTCAAAAAGTGTTGTTTTATATTAATAACTTGATATAACAAATTTTGCTTATAATTTGTCCCTCTATCGATTTATGGTATTATTTTTAATAAAATAATTTTCACCCCCGAGAAGTGGTGGCATCCACCCCCAGGGTAAAAGCGCAAGTTGGCATCATGTCACCTTTGTTCCTTGAGGTATCCTCTAGTGACTCACCAATTTTCATGAAAATCGATGAAGGTTCAACGAAATCGGAGGTGAAAACCTTCAGTGACTCCACTAGTTAGCGGTTTTGACATTATTATCATGGAGGCTATGTTGTCCTATTTTTGGTGTTAGGTTAGGTTGTTTCCCACTTTTTGCGTTGAAATGTCCACAGATGATTTGCATGCCTTGTTTGATTCTCTCCAGCGCTGTTCATAGAAATCATCCCATTTATCATCAGCGGGAACATGTGGGAATATAATTGGGATATTGTACTTCAGCTATTAACAAATATTTTCTACAAGGTTGACATATTAAAAGACTACTTTGACCTCTTGAAAGTACCCAAATATAGCTCAAACTCTTCATCAGCCAGAAGAAGTATATAGTAACAAAAGAATATAAAGTTATATCTCAAGAATATCTTCAAAGGTATTGGTAATGGTGGAAGACACCTGCTGTATTTTGTGAAACCTTACAAAAACTCGTTATTGAAATCTCCTAAAAATAAACTGCATATACATTGTTTTTGAAGCGTTGGTATACTGCAAATCACATCTTCATGTATTATTTTACTAAAAGAAATAATAGCTTTAAAAGTTTTTAGCTGATTTTTTGAGCAGATTGTGTGTTTTAACTTGGTGTGTATTCCTTTGATGAAAAATTTTTGATTTTTTAAACTTATTTCTATGAAACTAAGTGGCATACATGCTCTTAAAGTCAGAATTGGCCCTTTTTATATAGTCAAATGGATAAAATCGTCGTTGGAATCAATCTCCCATTAAAAAATAATCGGTGGTAAATCTGGCTAATTTCGACCGGGCAACTTTCGATAAAAAGAGTTGTGGGCCATCCGATCGCGTGATGACAATGCAACCTGTCAATAGCTAATGCACCAGGTCATTAATCACTCGGTATATATGCGGCGCGATGACACCTCGACGAGCGTCGTCGACCGGGGCAGAGATAGCAGCCACGAGAGTGTAGAAACTAGAGAGAGCATCTGCTGCTGATAATCGTCCTCGTCGGGAGCTTTATCTTTTTGATGATGATGCTGCTCTGCTTGTTCTCTTCTTTCTAGTATTGGGTATTTGTCACGTGACTTAATTTGTAGAGGTGGTTCAAATACATATAATTGTGACGGCATAAAAATTGGCAGTTACCAAAGTCCTATTACAATAATTGTCTCAACGACACATATTCAGTGAGGTTAAAAATAGGTAATATCAACAGTATCTAAGTAAAAATAATTTAATAACATTTTCTTTATATATTGTTATATAATTTTTATGGGGAGAAATTAGAGAATTAATTTTATGTCAAAGACCACGAGATCGTAAATTTTAATCGCCCTGTATATGACCAAAATTTGTAAATAAAATAATTTAGCCGTAAGCAGTGTTTCGTGGAATAGTAAAAGTTTAGTGGTAAAGTTTCTACGAACGGATTAATACATTTCAAAACAATGAACTAGAATACGGTTGGTTTAGAAAGTTAATTCTGCCGCTTTGGAATGGACAATAGAAAACGTTTCTAAATGGTTTCGTAGAAAGAAACGATTGTAAACAATTTTGTTTAGTTTAAAATAGATGGTTTTTCTAAAATTTTATTTTAATATCTCCTGGAAACTGACAAGACATAAAATTTGTATACAATACTATTTGTCCTTAAGAAAAAAAAAGTAGGGATATGATAGAGGGAGAATAGAGTGGTTGATTTTCGGATTGATGAGGGAAAAAGAATTCACTGTGTAATTAAGATCGGAAGCAACCAGTCCAGTTCGAAAGTAGTACATTTGTGTAAAGTGGTTAATTTGGTGGCCGTGGAAACAGATCCGTGTTTGAGACGAAATCGTGATCAAGTCGAGAAGTACAAACTCCTTGTGTCCGAATAGATTCCAGTTTTTGTCTGGAACGAGTAGCTGGTTTATATCAACTTGCACGAGATCTCGAGCTGAGAGAAGAAATATTGGAATTATAAAGATTGATATTGTTTGTATTGAGTCAGAGATTTAAATGAGGAGAGAATTCGAGCGAGTGCTGTTTTTGTTTGTGAAACAGTTTGAAGGAGAAGGATAGTCGCAGCATCAGAGGAGCACGTTGTGGGAGAACCGAGGACAACACACTCCATGAGAAGAAGTAAAGAAGATAGAAAACGTTAGTCAGATTATTTGTGAAAAGAGAGAGTTGTTTTATATTACATACCATTTTTGTTTTTTGTCAACTTAACAGTTTTACAGCATAATTTATTCATTCATAAATTCATAGAAGATTTAAGTAATCTATTTAAAAAGTGAAAATTCAATTTTGTTTTTTTTTATATAATAATAAGAACAGTCTACCGAATTATTTGAATGAATTTTGGTTCAAAAAAGGAGAAAGTAGACAGTTTTTTTATTAGATAAGAAATTTTTACAACAGAATAAAGTTTAGCATACATTTTGAGTGTTATGTTTATGGTATACATATTATATAAATAAATAATAGTTATATAATTTATGTGGTTTTGAGTATATTTATTTATTTTCCCTGTTATGTCCTGGATAAAGTAAGCAACGAGAAATATAGGCTATTGATTATGTACTATAGAAAGGAACTACAACGTTAACGGGGTTTTACTATTTCATACGGTCAATGAATCTCTATATATGAAAAAACCGCGGAGTGCTACCATTTAAAGGGGTGCGTTTTTGAGAAAGGGGTGAATTAGTCCCTGGGCACAAGTTACATTAGGGTGAGTTCTATGCACTTTTGGTACAAACACGTTTACATAAAAATTGTTCCTGGTTAAATCCCTGGTTAAATTTCCTATCTAAATATAACTTTTTGAAGTCAAAGACAAAAATACATTCAAAAGAAAAAGTACAAAGAAACTCAAAAGAAAGAAATATTGTTTTTGTCCCATAACTTTTGTCCACGGGGATATAGGTATAGACATTGCTTCACAGGAAAAAAACTTACATATTTTCTCTTTAAAATTGTGTTAGGTAGAGGTCATTAGGATTTACAGTTTTCGAAATATGATTTTTCAAATTTCGCCACTCACAACAATTTTGGGCAATTTTCCTTGTTATTTCGCAAATATTGTTCTGTAATTTTTTTCTACGCAACTTCGGACCTCTGCAATTGTACATGCAAGAGGAAGAGAAATCAATTACCTTTAAAATGTTCTACTGTGTAATGTTATACGACTTGTTTTAAATAGGTTATCTTTTTCAAGATTTTATACTGTTAACGAGTTTTTATATTTTTTACGTTTATTTTTTAAATTTCCCATTATAACTTTTTTCTTCTACATTTAGGTATATATTATATAATAAAAAGAAAGCTTATTCTGTTTACTTTAAAATGGTGTATTATTAAAAATTCTAGGATTATTTTTCAATAATATATGCTTTTTCAAAATGAAATAAGTACTTGCAACGATTTTTGATTTTAGGATTATTTTTTAAATTTCTCATTATAACTTTTTTATGTGATTGTGTGTTATGATTGAATCTTATTTTTTATAGGTAATACTTTGGATCCACTTGACTCGGCCGGGCAAACTTCAAAATATGGATTAATTCCAATATTTTTACCGTAAAAGCTCCTGCACCACAAGTTTTGCTTGAAAAAATAGCATGCAAATGTACCAAAGGATGTACAAAAAACTGCGGTTGTATGAAGATATGAATTAGTTGTTCAATAATATTCTGCAAAGGGTGCATGTGCATGGGTACTAATTGTGGGATCTATAAGATAACTGAGGTGTCAGAGGAAGATATTGAAGCTAATGCTAACGAAGAGATGGACTTTGATTTTGAAAAATTTTTAAATGTCAACGTTTAAATAATTTTATCTAAAGTCATGTTTTCTAAGACTAATGTTTATGTAATATTTGTAACAGAAATAATTTTAAATAATACAGGTAAAAAAATATCAAAGGATCACTCGGTTTCCATTATTTAAATATAAATTTTACACCATTTTAAAGCAAAAAAAGTAAGCCCTCTTTATTGAGCAATATATAGTATATTCATATACAAGAAAAAAAAGTTATAATGAGAAATTTAAAAAATAATCCTAAAATCAAAAATCGTTGCAAGTACTTATTACATTTTGAAAAATAATATCTTATTCAAAAATAATCCTAGAATTTTTTGTAATACACCATTTTAAAGTAAACAAAATAAGCTTTTTTATTATATAATAATATAATGTATACCTAAATGTAGAAGGAAAAAAGTTATAATGAGAAATTTCAAAAATAATCGTAAAAAATATAAAAAATAATATTTTTTTAAATTAGGTATTATATAATGTATAATATATAGAGACTGGAAAATATGCACTAAAAAATGTCTAAAATATGCATGCAATATGCATTTTAAAACAAGCTGAATATGCACAATTAACATGCAAATATGCATTTATATATGCACTTATTTTTATATGAATAATTTTATGGTTTACGTTAAATACATAAATAAATAAAAAATAATAAAAATAAATAAATAGGTTTGAATTTAAACCAAATTGTATTATTATTTCTTAATATATTTTTTTAACTTCAGGTTTTGTGACAAATAAAACGGCAAAATATTTTATTTTGACCACAAGATAAATAAGAGTACAATAAAATAAATGTACATATTTTTATTGTTACAATATTGATTCATATTTTCTAAACTAATATTATAAAAAGAGTACAATAAAACAAATTTACATATTTTTATTGTTACAATAAATAATCATATATTGATTCATATTTTCTAAACTAATATTATGTCTTCTATCTGTTAATATTTGTTTATAGGCAGAAAAAGATCTCTCAACGTCACAAGATGTAATTGGGGCATATTTAAACTTTGCTATTAGAGACGGATCCATATTAATATTTTCATCGAAGTTTCCAAAATTGATTATATTATTTATTGAACGCAATAAAGTGAAACCCTCATTTTTGTTTAAAACGTCATCAAGTTTATCTTTAATTTTTACTCCAATTTCCCCATTCAGATTTGTTATTTTCTGTTTAACCGAATCAACAATAGACATACTATTGTGAAGACATAAATTTTGAGCCTCTAATTTTGTAATTGAACTTTCAATGATATCGAAATTCGATTTTATATACAACAATTGATTTTTAATAGACTTTTCTTTAAAAATATTTTGACAGTTATCAATAGCGGTACAAGTCGGATCAAAACTTGAAATAACGCTTTTGATGTCGTCGTAGTGTTCAGATAAAAATATAGCACTTTTAAGCCAAGTTCCCCATCTGGTTAATACTGGTTCTGGTGGTAAAGGAATATCGGGAAGCATCTCCCTATATACCTGTACACGTAGTGGTGCTTTCAGAAATACTTTTTTTACATTATTTATTAAGGTGTTTACATTGGGAAATTCAATTCTAACTTTCTCTGCAACTCTGTTTAGGCCGTGCGCCAAACATGTACAGTGAATTAAATTAGGGAAAAAGATTTTAAGATTGGATGCAGCTTTCATCATATATGAGGCGGCATCACTAAGCATTAATAATATTTTTTCAAATGGTACTTGATCAGGTAAAAAAAAATTTGTTAGGGATTCGTTAACAAATCTAGCTATTGTAGCATAGTTTGTTTTTTCCAAACATTTTACACTAATTAAGTATGAGTTTTTAAAATCGCCAGAGTCGTTAAGAACTCCAACAATTAGATTCGCAATTTGTCGACCCTTTGTATCCGTTGTTTCGTCGACGGAAATCCAAAGATATTCGGCTTTTAACTGATTTTTAATACTCGTCATCACATCTTTGTAACATGTACTGACATATTTTTTCCGAAGAGTTGAAGAACTTGGTATTTGAGCTGGTTTATCTTTAATCTTGCAATAAGTTTTTAAAAAGTTTTGACACGATTTATGTTCTAACTTGTGCAGAGGGATATTGCAGTTCAAAAAAAAATGGCATAAATCCTTTGCAAAGGTTTCTTGCCCAACTGACGTATTCTGAATCTGCAAACTGTTCTGTAGAATCTGCTGGCGAGGTTTATTATCATTTTTTGATAGCTTAGTTTGGTGAAGTGAAGTTTTTATGTGTTGAACTACTTGGAATTTCTTTTGACATGGAATCTGGAATATAATGATAATGATGTTTTAGATGTTTTCGTAAATAGATACCTACATTAAAATGATCAAACTTTTTAAACCTCCCCCAATTTTTTTTTATTTCTCAAAGTGAAATTGAAATCGTCAAACAATAAAGTACAGTCAGTGTACCGTAGTATACAGGGTGGGCCACTCTCAACACCTCGCTCTGTATAAGCCAAACCGTTGCGAACTTTAAAAAACAGTTTTTGAAGAAATGGGACGGTTTGTCATTTTAGAATAGACAGACACATAGATGTGCAAAGAAGTTTGATAAGTTTAAAAATCTATTGAAGTGGAGAACTTACCTTTTTATCACAAATGGTGCAAAACATACTTTCACTGTCGATAACTTTTAGATGATTGTTACTTCCAATCCAACTTCTGAGAAGACTTGATTTTTCCCTTGCTACTTTAGGCATTTTCACAATAATAATAAAATGATTTTTTTACACAGTATAGTCAATAACTTGCAATCACAAAAGTTGAATAATCGGCGATTGATTTAAGACTAACCATTCATAAAATAAAATAATCTATCCTACCCTTAAAATGCTTAAAATTTCGTTTTGGTTGGTTTTCCCAGAATAATTCATAGTTGGCCGACACCAGCAGAAAGTACAGGTAATATTTGTAATGTTATTCAAAATATAATCGGTATTTACTTAGGTAATTTGTAAATTCTGAGAAGTCTATAAATCTTAAATATCCGGATAATGATACCTGCAGCTATAAATAACGCCCATTATGTTTATGGGTACAACAACAACGGAGCTTAACAGCAAAATATTTACTTTCACATTTTATTTTAATGGATGTTGATGTTACTAATATATACCTTATTTTTAAATGGGGTAGAGTAAATTCCCATCAAAATATGCATTTATATGCTCTTAAATCTCCAAATATGCAAGGCATATGCATTTATGAAAAACATGAGAAATATGCAGCATATATATGCATATGCATTTTGCATATAATCCAGTCTTTAATAATATAATACTATATTATATATACTATATATAATATAATATTATATGATATATATTTTTATATTATATCATAAAAAATCGTTAAAAGTATAAAGCATTGAAAAACCATAATCTCTTTAAAAAAAAGTCGTACAATGTTATACAGTAGACCATTTTAAAGGCAATTTATTTCTATTTCTATTACGTGTACCATTGCATATACCTAAAGTTATGTAGAAAAAAGTTACAGAACATTATTTGCGAAATAACAAGGAAAATTGGCCAAAATTGCTGTGAGTGGCGAAATTTGAAAAATCATATTTCGAAAACTATAAATCCTAATCACCTATACTAAACAACATTTTAAAGCAAAAATATGTAGGTTTTTTTTCTTTGAACCAATGTCTATACCTATATCCTCGTGGACAAAAGTTATGGGACAAAAAACAAAATTTCGTTCTTTTGAGTTTCTTTGTGCTTTTTCTTATGAATATGTTTTTGTACAAAAAAGTGTCATTGACTTTAAAAAGTGATATTTAGATAGGAAATTTTACCAAGAACAATTTTTATGTAGGTATGTTTGTACCAATACTGCATAGAACTCACCCTAATGTAACCTGTGCCCAGGGACTAATTCACCCATTTCTCAAAAACGCACCCCTTTAAATGGTAGCACTCCGCGAATTTTTCATATATCGATGTCCATTGACCATATGAAATAATAAAACCCCGTTAACGTTGTAGTTCCTTTTAGCTATCGTATTTTGAATATAATCAATAGCCTAATAAAGGAAAGCCACACACTAAAGGTAATACATTAAAATCAATTAGCCCTGAGAATATTTTTTATTGGACAGTTTTATTAAATTTTGGTTTTGTTTTCATGAGTAGCAATTAAAAGAATTAATTAATTAATCAAATTAATGAGATGCTGATCAATCTCATAACAGAGAGAAAATACAGAGCATAATATAATTTACTTAATTTAATGCCCTAAATTTTATTTAGATCTTTTTTTCTAAATATGATGGATTTTCACTAATAGCAATTGGGAAGGAAGAGCAATTTGGAGGAATCAAAGTGTGAACGCTCAACGAATAGAAAAAGGAAAAGCATACCCTATCTTGGTACAAACACCAATTGAAATTGATCATTCCCAAGCAATCAAATATAGGATAGTGAAAGCAAAATCTGCATTTAAAAAAAAGGATAAGTTATTTAAATTTCATGATTTATCAACAACTGTAAAAATCAGATTACTACGACGACTTTGTTATAATGTTGTACGAACTTGAGCAGTGGAATTTCACAGATGCTATCTACAAGAAAATTGGGGCCTTCGAAATGTGGCTTCACTGTCGAAAACTGAAGATATCTTATACCGACCACGTTACTAATGACGTCTAATTAAGAATGCAAAAAGAAAAAAGAGCTGTTAGGCACAATAAAAACAGCCAATATCGAATATCTCGGTTAGATCATGAGGAACAGTGAAAAATATGGATTGCTGCAACTAATTTTACAGGGAAAAGTAAAAGAAAAGCGAGGACCAGGAAGGCGAAAGATTTCCCGACTGAAAAATCTACGTACGTGGTTCAACATAACAACCACAAATGTTTTCAGAGTAGCAGTGTCCAAGGTAGAGATTGCCATCATAGTCGCCAACATCCGAAACGGCTAGGCACTACAAGAAGAAGATCTCTTTCTCTTGATCTATATGAATAAGAAAAAGATAAACAAACAAGAGTGTAACGTGCAAAATTGTTTTAAAGTCGATAGATTTAAATATGTTTTAGATATAACATAACACTTTTGATGATGTAAATCAACTACAATAGTATATTATGCAAAGAGAATTTAATGATGGTCATTATGAAGCGAGTATGAGGGTTACGAAACGAGCCGTATGCGGTAGAGTACGAGCTTCATAATGATAATTAAATACAAGTTGTATACACTATGTTTTCTATGATCATTCACAACAAAAGTATATTCAAATTTATTAATTTTGTAACACAAATAAATTCAGTAGTTTGTCAGTTTGACGGTTGGTTTACATATTGAGAACTGTCAAAGCGTATGTATTTGACTCGCCATTGGTCACTGCGCGTGTATCACTTTTATCGCGAATGCCATATCGCGATTCTACTATTGGTTAAAAATCTGTATCTTAATGAAAATCTGTATCATAATGAAGTTCATTATGATACAGGTAGTGACATCATAATTGATATATTATAGTATGAGAATGGAAAAACTTATATTATCTGAGTGATATACTGGTGATTGTTACATCTAACTGATGCATTAGTTTACCAAAGTGCATTGGATTTAACACCATATTCGTCACATAAAACTAATGAAAAATTAGTGACTCTGATGCTTAAAAAAAAATTAGTTATTAATCCACAAGGAAAAAGTTTTCCTGTAGTTGGCTGTATATCATAGTATAATACAAAAAAAACCAATAAAATCCTTTATAAAAGGTATATACAGTCGGAAAAATGAAAAAATATCCATAAACGAACATATAAAACACGCTGTATTTTCCTGTCACCGTGTCACAAAGAAAATTGGCCAGCGCAGGTACATGTAATAATAATTATTACATGTACTTGCGCTGGCCAATTTTCTTTGTGACACGGTGACAGGAAAATACAGCGTGTTTTATATGTTCGTTCATGGGTATTCTTTCATTTTTCCTACTGTATTTAAAATCCCTAAAAAGGTCTACATCACAGAACTAATTTTCGATTGGTTGACCAATCATCATCAGTGCTTAGCTAAAATGAATATAACCTGATAAAATAATGGAAAGGTTTTAAAATTTTGACTAAGCTTAAGAAAAGTTGTAGGTTATACTCACGTGATCTAACATGCTAACCACCAAAATACAATATTACAAACATATGTGGGTAAAAACTCTTTAAAAGTAATCCGTCAAGGAAACATCAATAAAATATGCGAACTTAAGCATGGATGTTTAAAATAGTCCATGTAATATGCTCTAGGTAACATCTGAGCTCTGATTCGACTTGTTCAAATGATGACAGTATGGTAGCAAGTGACGATGAAATGGATAGGGACTCCTGAACGATGACATGACAGAAGTGACAGTTTCACAGGAAGTTGAAAATTTAACCAGTCATATTATAAGACATAGACTATGGGAAGAGACAAGGAGAGATTAAAAGAAGCAGTAACAATCCTGTCAAAAGAAGCACGGAAAAGAGGTCTAGAAATTAACGAAGGAAAAACAAAATATCTACTCTGCTCTAGAAGAGAAGATAACAGGACGAGAGAAATCAAAATAGAAAACTACACTTTTGAAAGAGTCCAACAATTTAAATATTTGGGAGTAATAGTGAATGGCCAAAACAAGAGAAGTGAAGAAGTAACGGAACGAATACTAGCAGGCAACAAAACATACTGGAGATATCATAGGCTTCTGAAGGACAAGAACATGACCAATGTTGCAATCAGACCAGTAATTACGTACGCAGCTGAGACAATGTGCCTCACGGAAAAAGATGAAGAAAAATTGAGAATATTCGAAAGGAAAATCCTCAGACGGATTATGGTCTCGATAAGAATGGACAACGGAGAAATGAGAAGAAGAATGAACCATGAACTAAAAAACATAATGAAGGGAGAAGATATAGTTAGATTTATTAAAGCACAGAGGCTCAGAGGGCTGGGACACATAGAAAGAAGGAAGAATGACCTACTGATTAAGAAGATCACCATATGGAAACCAGAAACTAAAAGACCAAGGGGAAGACCAAGAGAGAGATGGGAGGACCGGGTCATGAGAGATATCAAAATTCTGGAAGTGAGAAACTGGAGGGAACGATGCACATATCGAAATGAGTGGAAGAAAATTGTAACGAAAGCCAAGTCATAGAACAAACTTTGACAACATACAAGTGGAATGCGGAGTGATTCACCGCAATCAGCTAATCAGAGAGCTCTAAGTAAGAGCGGCAAACATTCCATTCGGAATGAAAAGCCCTGATGATGATGATGATGATGATGATTTGAAGACTATGGTGTACAGCTTGTTAAATTAAGAAATGTAACAACAACTAGTTGTTCAACAATTAGTTATTCTGATGCGGATTATCATTAAAGCAGTAAAACAGCTCCATACCTGGGTGTACAGATAACTGAGGATGGCCGCGAGAAGGAGGAAATACGGAAACAGATAATGCTTGCTAATAAAGCGTTCTTCTCTCTGTCGCAGGTGTTTGGATCCAAAGACATACATAGAAAAGTAAAGTTTATAAGTAAATCTCCGCGGCGGAGGTCGGCAATCATCATACCTATTCGTATTTTAGAGACGGCTGCTCTGAAAGGTTCATTAGATGTACATCCGTACCACTCTCTCAGGTTGCACAGACACGATATTCTGCGTCTCCCTATGCTTCTCTTTAATTGAATCTTTCCCTGCATAATAAATCCTTATTAATACTTTTGAAATAAATAGATTTAGGAGGATATTGGGATCCATTTGCGTCAATGGTATTTAGAGAATACGGTTCAGCCACGAGTTATACCAATATTAGAAAGAACCCTCTACAGTAAATTATGCAAAAATAGAAAGATTGCTCTGTAAGCAACAGTTATTTATATGTGAAAAGTAATACAGTAGAGCGTCGATTATCCGAACTAATTGGGGGACATGGGTGTTCGGAAAACCGATTTGTTCGAATAATCGAACTATATTGAGATTGCCATACATATTTATCCACAAGTGAAAAAAAAAACCATATTTATATAACTGTATATTTGTTTATACCTTGATAATGACAAATAGCAATTAAAGAAAAAAGTGCAGTCTTTGCAACAACATATTTTTGGATACACAATTGAAGAAAATTGAAGATATTTTAAGCGTTAATTACTAATGCTTGCTCAGTACTCGAGTGCGGGGCGCGGGAGTCGGGAGTTCGGATAACCGGTCGTTCGGTTGATCGACGTTCGGATAATCGACGCTCTACTGTATCTTTAAGTACCTACCTAGTAGTAGGGGAGCAAAGTATGCTAAATATGCAGTCACTCGAGCGTTATGAAGACCTATTGGGTTGTGAAGAGTAGGTCCTAAAACCAAAAAAAGTTAAGTAAAGTTTTCCATTTTAGTGGGCGCTTGCCATTTTTTAATTTAATTTTCCATTTCCAACAATCGTTTTTTCCGATTATAACGCCATCTATCCATAATTCTAAAAAATGTTTCGAATAAAAGTTACTTATTTTCACGTAAGGAATCCAAATCTGCAATAAAAAATGGGGCTCCTATTTAAGATTTTAAAGTAACCCTCACCCCACCTCCGTGGGGGGTCGTCTTTGGTGCCATTCGATAGATTTTTTAAAAATATTAAATATGTGTTTTAATATATATGTTTTTATATACAGTTTTTCGATTTGATGTTCATTTAGCGAAATATCGCGGGATTCGTAATTACAATATTAAATTTACCCCCCACCCCTCTCCGTGGGAAGTCGTGTTTGGTATTATTCGATAGATTTTTAAAAAATATTGAGAACATATTTTTTAGTTTTTCGATCTGTCATTCATTTCGCGAAATATTCGCTTTTTTCTCATGAAATTTTGGGACTCGCCCATTTCCTTACGCCCGGCCCAAATCGTCAGATTTTTGAAATATACACTCTCTTGCATGTACTTAACTTACCTTATCTTAATCTGACAATTTCAAGTTTTTTTTAAGGATATATTTTTTTTCGGGACCCCTTATCGAACTCCCCTGTGTTAAGAGCCAATATATGGTAGGGGTACATCTTCAGGGTACCTACCAGGTTTCTCCCCATATGATAATCTGACGCTCTCGAGTAACTGCAAAAATCCCCGCTTGGGCTCCCCTACCTTAGGATCGGTATTACAGAGTAATAGGGAAATATATGAAGATGAAAACAGTAGAAGTAGGGTTTGATGGGTGAAGTATAAGGAAGCGAGTGGGATGTTGTAAGATAAAAAATCCAATGAAACTAAACAGAAACTTCTATAAAACAGCCACAAAACTAGCTATGATGTACGGAACTGAAGTGAACTTAATGTCATAAAATGCGAAAAATAATAATGTTGGGTATTTAAAAAGATAGAGGAAAAACGACCACATGTGGCGGAAATGAGAATGCTTAGATCGATGAGTGGTGTGACAAAAAACAATAAATTAATTAATGCGTCTATTAAGGGACGTCTAGGGGAGGCACCAATTGATGTCAAAATGAGAGAGCATAGGTTAAGAGGGCGTTCAAGTATTACGTAACGCGATTTTTGAAGATTTTTGACCCCCTCCCCCCTATGTAACGCACCTTAATGTGGCGGTCAAGTATTACGTAACGCAATTTTTAAAGATTGTTGACCCTCCCTCCGCCCAACCTGCGTTACGTAATACTTGAACGGCCCCTAAGATGGTTCAACGTGGAGACCTTAATCACCAATACGAAGAATTGGTGATTGGCCAGTTCGTGGAAGGTGTAGGAGAATAAAACCAAAGAAGACCAGGGGAGACACTTAGGCCGGACATGTCGCTAAAGAGGATTGATATTGATACGACCCAAGATAGGCACTTATGGAGAAATCCAATTAGTAAATCCGAACCCGCATAGGGATAGAGGGAAGGACTGTGATGATAACTATGCACATTGCAACATCCTATATTCATAATTCGTTTTCGCAGTTGAACTTCGTTTGGTTTGTTTCTATCCAGTATCCAAGGTATTTTTGGGATTGTTAGTTTAAATTTTTATTTTCCAGGTACTGGGAAGCTAATCCTACGACCTAACCCTCCTCCTTGCTGAACCGGGCGTTGGGCTGGTAGCCAGTCCCAAAATCATACCTACCTTCAAAATTTCACCCTGTTTTATTAAACTTATATTTGCCATAAATCTTATAGTTCATTAAAACCACTTCAAATATCACATAAAATTATAAATCATATAAAAATATAGATACAGGTATAGAAGGTATTTTTTACAATAGATTCTTATAGACGATTATCTGATTAGAATAAAATATAAGAAAAAAGAGAAACTAAACACAACCCATCTCTAATACGGTTTAAATCTCAAATCCACGAACTTAGCCAAAACCGCAAACACCAACCAACAGACAAGCAAGAGCGATGAAGTAAGGCTGGGGCCCCGCTCGCTAACGACCCATCGGAAAATGATATCCGAATAAAAACTAAAGAGCAACGCGTGTTCCTATCATAAATGAAATATCGCCTTCCTTGCTGTGGCTTAAACGCTTCCAAATTCTTGGTGCGTGATTGATATATTTTGGTTAGATATTTTTAGTAACGCATTCACAAAAGGATTCGAGTTTGACGTTTTTAAATGGGTTACAAGACTACAACGCACTTTTTTATTTTTTAAAACAATCCGCTTCGATTCCGTTTGCCAAATTTAATTTTTTCCAAAAATTTTTATAATTTTTTGAATACATATTTTGTGTTTCCCTAAAGTCGTTGTGACTTTCTCTACTCTACTCGGGTGGCCAGGTTTTTCTTTTGTATACCTAATATTGTGCATTCTTCTTCTTCAAGTGCCATCTCCGCGACGGAGGTCGGCAATCATTATAGTTATTCGGATTTTAGAGACGGCTGCTCTGAAAAGTTTATTGATGTACATTCGTACCATTCTCTCAGGTTGCGTAGCCACGATATTCTGCGCCTTCCTGTGCTTCTTTCTCCTTGAACCTTTCGCTGCATAATCAATTGGAGCAAGTTGATGTCTCTCCACGTGTAATATGTCCGAGATATTCCAATTTTCTTGTTTTTATGGTATTCCCTGGAAACTCACACTTGGGTGTGAGATACCAGTAGATAACCAAAGTTACTATGACTATCAGGATAGGGAAATCAATGTGTTAGAGAGAGAAGTACCTTCCCAATGAGTAAGAGTGAGATAGATGCTGACGTCACAAGGAATCTTCCATAATGGAATCTACCATAGTTATTTTCCGCTAGATGGCGCCACCAATTCGCCATTTTTATTCCATTTCAGTATTTTTATTTAAATTCGCCATTTTTGATCCAATTTTCCTTGACATTACGTCAAAGAAATCTACCATAGTTTAGCTATTAGCCGCTAGATGACGCTATTTTTAAATTAAAATAGTAAATAAATTAAAAATAAAACAATTTTCCGGTGGCGACTAGCACAATGAGTAAGAGTGAGATAGATGCTGACGTCACAAGTAATCTTCCATAATGGAATCTACCATAGTTATTTTCCGCTAGATGACACCAATCCGCCATTTTTATTCCATTTCAGTATTTTTAGATGGCGGCATAGCCAAAACGGCACTAAAGCATATCTCCGTTGTTATTGGTCCGATCGTGACATGTGAGGTATCATAGGAAAGGGGAGGAGGTAACGAATACGTTAACACAAAAAACAAAGATGCAGCATAGCCAAAATGGCACTAAAGCATATCTCCGTTGTTATTGGTCCGATCGTGACGTGTGAGGTATCATCGGAAAGGGGAGGAGGTAACGAATACGTTAACACAAAAAACAAAGATGGCGGCATAGCCAAAACGGCACTAAAGCATATCTCCGGTGTTATTGGTCCGACGTGTGAGGTATTGGAAAGGGGGGTGTTGGATCGTGACGTACAAAGGGATCGTTGGAAAGAAGCACGTTACATATACTATATTTTATCTACGACCATAACATAATATGTTATTTAAACCAATCACGTGCAGAAATCTAAGCATTACGAGTTGCATACTATATTTTATCTACGACCGTAACATATTCGGCATTTTTATTCCAATTCGCCATTTTTATTCAAATTCGCCATTTTTATTCAAATTCACCATTTTTAACCCAATTTTCCTTGACATTACATCGAAGAAATCTACCATAGTTTACCTATTAGCCGCTGGATGACGCCATTTTTAGTCAATTTTTATTCAAATTCGCCATTTTTATCCAATTTTCCTTGACATTACGTCGAAGAAATCTACCATAATTCAGCTATTATCCGATAGTTGGCGCTATACATCTCGTTAGCATTGGTCTGATTGGAGATTGTGGTACGTTAAAGGTGTGGGTAGTAACGAATATATTCATCGATATGAAAAAGAACTTCGACTGAGTTGACAAAGACAAAAAAAAAATCTAGAAGGAAGATATTTAATAGAAAAAGATTGCAAATTTTCAAAGCAAAAGTCTTTTAGAGTAATTCGATTGAGAAAATTATATATACACAAGTAAAAAGAGAGGCATAGACAATAAAAGTTGTAGGTATGTAGTACCTAATGACAAAGACAAAAAAAATCTAGAAGGAAGATATGTAATAGAAAAAGATTGCAATTTTTCAAAGCAAAAGTCTTTTAGAGTAATTCGATTGAGAAAATTATATATACACAAGTAAAAAGAGAGGCATAGACAATAAAAGTTGTAGGTATGTAGTACCTAAACGGCTTAACGTAGAGAGGCATATATTTTATCTACGACCGTAACATAATTTATGTGTAAGCGATGGTGACATCTCATTAGCATTGGTCTGATTGGAGATTGTGGTACGTTAAAGGTGTGGGGAGTATCGAATATGTTATTTAATCCATAAACTAACCGTTACGAGCTGCATACTATATTTTATCTACGGCCATAACATTTGGTGCCACCAATTCGCCATTTTTATTCCAATTCACCATTTTTATTCCATTTCAGTATTTTTAGTTAAACTCGCTATTTTTATTCCAATTTGTCCTGATACAGATATTACGTTGAAGGAATCTACCATAATTCGTTCTAAATGTGATCTCAAACTCCCATACATAAAACAAATTGAATTCATCGATATGAAAAAGAACTTCGACTGAGTGCATTATAAATGACAAAGACAAAAAAAATCTAGAAGGAAGATATTTAATAGAAAAAGATAGCAAATTTTCAAAGCAAAAGTCTTTTAGAGTAATTCGATTGAGAAAATTATATATACACACAAGTAAAAAGAGAGGTATAGACAATAAAAGTTGTAGGCATGTAGTATCTAAACGGATTAACGTAGAGAGGCATAGACGTAAGGAGAGACGTGGACAATAAAAGTTGTAGACATGCCTAAATGGCGTAACGTAGAGAGGCATAGACAATAAAAGTTGTAGGTATGTAGTGCCCAACGGTATGGGCGCACAAAAAAATTTCCTAGATCTACTGACAAACTGGGCATTTCGCAACATCTAGCAACAGCGCCTCCCATAAGAGTCTGTGTATTAGAGTTAGATAGAAAATCAATTTTTCCCCAGATGCTGGGGGAAATTAAAAAAAAAATTTAAGGTCCATTCTGCTCATTTTTGTCTCGTTTTGTGGTGGAGGCCCGACTTTTACGTCACGATTGGACCAATAAAACAGAAGATATAACTAATGCCCTTTTGGCTGTATCCTGAAAATACGTAACTAATGCCCCTGATAACGTATAAGATATAATAGAAGCAGTATTTTGATATGTCCAATCCATCCCTCTCTGAGAGATATGCGAGGTATCATGTGATTTAACAAATTGAATAATATAGAAAAATTAAACATAACATCATGCCATAAAGACATTAGATACAAATGATTTAACCACCAGACACAGAAAAATCAAATAGAGCAGAATGTTAAAAAGGAGTTCTGTATCTTCGGTCCTCTTGGTGCAATAGGGACATACGAATTCTCAAATGATACGATTTAACCAATAGAGTTCAGTGACAGAAAAATAAAATACATCATGTCAAAAGGGTCTTAGATACGTATTTTCCGTCCAATCGTAACTTACAGTACCTCAACCAATAAAATACAATGGCATAAAAATCAAATACATCAGCATGTCAAAAAGGCTTTAGTATTTTCTTTTCTACTGAGAAACATCCAAATCTTTCGTAAAATATTATACACGGGCGTTCTTTCTATATGTCCAAACTAGTAAACCTCTTATTTTTAACACGCAACTCTCAATATTTACATTATTTCTTCCTAGAAAATATCAGTGTATCAAAATGGAATACAAATATATGCAAACCACCAATTGCTAAATCTATCATTATATCGCTAATACCTAAAATACATATCAGATAAATTCTTTCGCTAAGTCCAAACCACCGATATTTCTCACATTATTTTCAAACCAGATTTAGAGTTCTAGTCAAGCATAAAAATCAAATACATCAGCATGTCAAAAGGGTTTTAGTATTTTCGTTTCTACTAAGAAACATCCAAACTTTTCGTATACTATCGTGTTGTATACTTTTGTACACTATTGGTTTTTATAATTTGTTTAAATTTTTTTAATAAATGTAGCAATAACTTCGAAATTATGGCATTTAGTTGTAGGGAAAATAACATGAAAAATAATCAGTATTTCTTTAGGACTTCAAAACTCAAATAACGACTTCTTGTCCTATTAGAAATACGGAATTGGATTTCCAGAAAAACGGAAAATCTGACAACAATGTAATTGTCACTATAATATAGACCGCCTCAGAAAATTCATACCCATCAAAATCTATAAAAATCTTGCAAGCCGTTTCCGAGATAATTGAGTGTTTCCATACATAAAACTCACTCTGTATGCAAACCAGATTTAGAGTTCTAGTCAGACATAAAAATCAAATACATCAGCATGTCAAAAGGGCTTTATTATTTTCGTTTTTACTGAGAAACATCCAAATCTTTCGTACTCTATTATACACAGGCGTTCTTTCATTATGTCCAAACTAGTAAACCTCTTATTTTTACCATGCAACTCTCAATATTTACATTATCTCTCCCTAGGTGCAAAATGTCAGTATATGAAGCATAAATATATGCAAGCCACTAATTGCTAAATCTATCATTATATCGATAATACCTACAATACATATCAGATAAATTCTTTCGCTAAGTCCAAACCACCGATATTTCTCATATTATTTTCAAACCAGATTTAGAGTTCTAATCAGTTGGAGAATACAAATTTTTGTTATAAAGTACGTTTTAAATGTGATCTCAAATAAAATCCCATGCATAAAACAAATTGAATTCATCGATATGAAAAAGAACTTCGACTTAGTGCAATATAAATGACAAAGACAAAAAATATATCTAAAAGGAAGATATCTAATAGAAATAGGTCGCAAATTTTCAAAGCAAAAGTCTTTTAGTATAATTAGAGTAATCCGATTGAGAAAATTACTTATTATGGGTATACACAAGTTAATAATAAGCAAAAAATCGAACTTATATTGATCCAATCAAAAAAAATCAAATACATTTGTACTATGAGAATGATCTCCGAAAGGGAAATCGATAGGTCAAAATAAACTAATTTTAAAGTAAAAATGTGGCTTATTCACAATAAAAATAATAAATAATAAATTTTCTTGCGCTCCTTATTGTTTTACGAAAGATACAAAAAAAACACGAAAAATACACGATACGTAGGTAGAAAATAATGTCATTATTAATTATGACTTAATCATTCTTTCGAATGTTTTTAGTACGCATGACTCTAAGAATTTACCCTGGTATGATTCTGGTTTCGAAGGATCTTTGGACGGTTTTAAAATAATTCGAACTAGGTTTCGAAGGATCTTTGGACGGTTTTAAAATAATTCGAACTAAATATATTCTTACCAACCATCTGGAAACTTAAGGTGTGTGTCGATATAATTCTTTATTTGCACTAACGCCATTACTACAATCGGAAATTTTCTTAATCATTCTATAAGTACAGTATTTTAATTTCATTTTAAACAGGTTTCTAATTCACTTATGGAAAAATTAGAATTAGAATCAGAATCAGATTAGAACTTTCATATTGTGATACATTTGTATATGGAAGAAAATAATACGGTATGTATAAGATACAAAATTCAAGCATTGGAAAAGCCATACAAGAGGCACACCAAATTCAAAAATCTTGACTATTTCGTCTAAACATGAATTAAAATTTCTAGTTCTATCTTCTAGCTTCTCATCCAGCTTGAAATAGGATATTAGTATTCATATTTATTATTTCAAAAATTTTAAGATATCGTGTCTTTTGTTGTAGGTATACTGTCACATTTTCAATACATATTACCCAATTTTTACTTACCCATCATCGAGTTAATTTATAAATGCAATAAGTAACTCCTTAAGATATTATGCTTTCAAAAAACGCTACCAACCAATCTCCTTCATATTGGCTAGTTTCAAATGTATTTCTACAATTACACCATTATTTGCCGAAATATTTTAAAGCAGTGTTGACAACGTCTAAAAAACTGTACATAATTTGGTACATAAATATCAAAAATGATGATCAAAATTGCTTTTATTAGATGATTATTAGCTCTCTTTATCCAGCTAAAATAAAATAAATAAAGAACTTACATCGTCATATCCATATACTGTTTTGAAAACCGAGGACTTGGAAGCTCCAATAAGTCATAACTCGAAGTTTGAAATAGTAAATAGTATATCAGTGAATGTTTATGCTTTGGAATTAAATCAAGTTAAGGAAAA
Source organism: Diabrotica virgifera virgifera (assembly GCF_917563875.1). Lineage (NCBI taxonomy): Eukaryota > Metazoa > Arthropoda > Insecta > Coleoptera > Chrysomelidae > Diabrotica > Diabrotica virgifera. The sequence goes on along the minus strand of NC_065447.1, from coordinate 87,825,714 downwards.
ATAATTTTACGAATTAGTGCCTGCTTGCCTAAACAAAACAAACTTGATAGACATGTAAATTTGAATCTTATTCAGGATAAATATTTTCTAAAATTAAATGATTACCTACGACTCTCATCGTAGTGACGATGGAAATATTGAAATAAAATATCATTACTGCTGGAAAAAAAGGTGTCTAGGTTGTTACACTATATAACCAAAAAAGAAAACTAATTCACCCAGATTTATTGGAAAAATTTACTGTTTCACCGTATCATTAAAATCTTACAAAAAAAGAAATATCGAATTAAATAAACAATACATAATAGAACTAAGAAGTAAATTACGAATATCAGAGTGCATGAGATACGAAATAAACATCTTACAAGCAAAACTATCGATACAACAAATACATATTATATACATTATTCACTTGAAAATTTTAAAGTAATGTTGGCTGAATGTCCAAGAAACTGAGTATATTTAGCCTCTTTTACAATATTTCTGAAAAACTTCAACGAATTTGTCTATTTAGCGAAAAAAAATCTAATTCACGCAGTTTTATCGGAAAACTTTGCTATTTACCATTTTTATTCACTGTCTTTTTAATCTGTTGAGTAACATCTTTAATTTATTTTGATTTTTAAGAAGTTTTCTAACCTCCTCTAATTACGATTTTTTGTAGAATTTGGACTGGTTGTATTGAATTATGATAGGTATGTGTATCTGATTACGCAATAATTTCAAAGAGACATTCTTTGTAGCTTAGTATAAATTGGTCTTCTAATACTAAAATATTATAAAAAAATAATAGAGTAAAGCAATACAGGAGACTTAAAAAAGGTTTAAAATCTCATGAAATCTTGTTTATTTAGTCTAAACATGAATTAAAATTTATATTGTTCATACTTATTATTTCAAGATTTTTAAGATCGTTTCTAATTATCCATCATCCAGTTAATTTATAAATTATGAAATAGGTATCACTATGATATATTATGCAGCAATAACTATGTTTTCAAAAACTATACCAACCAATCTCTTTCATTCTGACGATGTATTTATACAATTACAACATTATTTACTTAAAAAGTTTAAAGCAATGTTGGCTGAATGTCCAAAAAACTGAGTATATTTAGCCTATTTTACAATATTTCTGAAAAACTTCAACGAATTTGTCTATTTACCGAAAAAAAATCTAATTCACACAGTTTTATTGGAAAAATTTACTATTTCACCATTTTATTCACTGTCTTTTTAATCTGTTGAGTAACATCTTTAATTTATTTTGATTTTTATGAAGTTGTCTAACCTCGTGTAATTACGATTTTTTTGTAGAATTTGGATTGGTTTTATAGGATTATGATAGGTATGTGTATCTGATAACACAATAATTCCAAAGAGACATTCGTTGTAGCTTAGTGTAAATTGGTCTTCTAATACTAAAACATTATAAAACATAATAGATTAAAGTAATACAGGAGACTTAAAAAAGTGTTAAAATCTCATGGTACAAAAAAGAAAATGTCTCGAGTGTGAATTTAAAAATGGAGTTACTACAAAAAAGAAGATGGTACATACCTTTGAATATTAAAAAATATTTGAAAAATTTTAATTTTTTTTTTGTAGATTGTGTAGTTAATACTAAAAATTAGTAAGGAAATAAAAATGATTATAAATTAAAAAAATCTTCGACGTTTGTTCTTAGAGCATGTGAAACATTAATAATTACCAAAAAATTTCAGTAGGTACCTTTAAATATTAAAAGTATTTGAAAAATTTTAATTTTTGTAGATTGTGTAGTTAATACTAAAAAATTAGTATGGAAATAAAAATAAATATCAATTAAAAAAAATCTTCAGCGTTTGTTCTTAGAGCGTAGTTCGAGTATGCCCGAACTTTCCCGATCCCCAATATATCTACTTCTTCTTGTAGTGCTCATCCATTTTGGATGTCGACGATTATCCTAGAAATATATACTTTGCATACTAATGTACTGAAAAGATTTGTAGTTGTTGTGCTGCACCACATATATAGATTTTTTAGCCAGAAAATCCTTCACCTTCCTGGTTTTCTTCTACTTTTCTCTGTAAAATTAGTTGCAGCAGTTCATATCTTCGCTCTTTCTTACAATGTGTCGGATGTATTCGATTTTAACTGTTTTATTGTGGGTACCAGCTCTTTTTCTTTTTTAATTCATAATAAAATAATCTAATTAGTTACGTGATCTGAGTAAGATATATACAAAAATAAGAAAAAAATGTTTTATTTCTTTGGAATAAAATAAAAAAGCCAAGTTGGTTGACTGGTTTAAAGTATTGCAGTGCAGGGGATTTGAACCTATGATCCAACACTTACTTATTTTCAATGCAATGTAACAAAGTCCTAAAACGCTCGACCAACGTGGCTTTGGAACTTTGCTCTAAAAAACAACGATGATATTCACATGTTATGACATTCCTATTGACAATAAAAAGAAATAAAATGTTTTTCAAATAATATTTTATTCAAAATACTGTTATTTAGAGTGTGAGCTTTATGATTATAAATAAAAAAATCTTTGACGTTTGTTCTTAGAGCATGTGAAACATTAATAATTACCAAAAAATTACGGTACCTTTAAATATTAAAAGTATTTGAAAATTTTTAATTTTTGTAGATTGTGTAGTTAATACCAAAAATTAGTGTGGAAATAAAAATAAATATCAACTAAAAAAAAATTTTCAGCGTTTGTTCTTAGAGCGTAGTTCGAGTATGCCCGAACTTTCCCGATTTCCCAATATTAGCTGTGAGTTTTGGCATAGGATACCCATATAAAAAGCATGGAAAACGAAAAGTTTCAGCGTTTGTTCTTAGAGCGTAGTTCGAGTATGCCCGAACTTTCCCGATTTCCCAATATTAGCTGTGAGTTTTGGCATAGGATACCCATATAAAAAGCATGGAAAACGGAAAGTTTACCTTGGACAAGTGACGCCGTCACTTGTCCAAGGTAAACTTTCCGTTTTCCATGCTTTTTATATGGGTATCCTATGCCAAAACTCACAGCTAATATTGGGAAATCGGGAAAGTTCGGGCATACTCGAACTACGCTCTAAGAACAAACGCTGAAACTTTTCGTTTTCCATGCTTTTTATATGGGTATCCTATGCCAAAACTCACAGCTAATATTGGGAAATCGGGAAAGTTCGGGCATACTCGAACTACGCTCTAAGAACAAACGCTGAAAATTTTTTTTTAGTTGATATTTATTTTTATTTCCACACTAATTTTTGGTATTAACTACACAATCTACAAAAATTAAAAATTTTCAAATACTTTTAATATTTAAAGGTACCGTAATTTTTTGGTAATTATTAATGTTTCACATGCTCTAAGAACAAACGTCAAAGATTTTTTTATTTATAATCATAAAGCTCACACTCTAAATAACAGTATTTTGAATAAAATATTATTTGAAAAACATTTTATTTCTTTTTATTGTCAATAGGAATGTCATAACATGTGAATATCATCGTTGTTTTTTAGAGCAAAGTTCCAAAGCCACGTTGGTCGAGCGTTTTAGGACTTTGTTACATTGCATTGAAAATAAGTAAGTGTTGGATCATAGGTTCAAATCCCCTGCACTGCAATACTTTAAACCAGTCAACCAACTTGGCTTTTTTATTTTATTCCAAAGAAATAAAACATTTTTTTCTTATTTTTGTATATATCTTACTCAGATCACGTAACTAATTAGATTATTTTATTATGAATTAAAAAAGAAAAAGAGCTGGTACCCACAATAAAACAGTTAAAATCGAATACATCCGACACATTGTAAGAAAGAGCGAAGATATGAACTGCTGCAACTAATTTTACAGAGAAAAGTAGAAGAAAACCAGGAAGGTGAAGGATTTTCTGGCTAAAAAATCTATATATGTGGTGCAGCACAACAACTACAAATCTTTTCAGTACATTAGTATGCAAAGTATATATTTCTAGGATAATCGTCGACATCCAAAATGGATGAGCACTACAAGAAGAAGTAGATATATTGGGGATCGGGAAAGTTCGGGCATACTCGAACTACGCTCTAAGAACAAACGCTGAAGATTTTTTTTAATTGATATTTATTTTTATTTCCATACTAATTTTTTAGTATTAACTACACAATCTACAAAAATTAAAATTTTTCAAATACTTTTAATATTTAAAGGTACCTACTGAAATTTTTTGGTAATTATTAATGTTTCACATGCTCTAAGAACAAACGTCGAAGATTTTTTTAATTTATAATCATTTTTATTTCCTTACTAATTTTTAGTATTAACTACACAATCTACAAAAAAAAAATTAAAATTTTTCAAATATTTTTTAATATTCAAAGGTATGTACCATCTTCTTTTTTGTAGTAACTCCATTTTTAAATTCACACTCGAGACATTTTCTTTTTTGTACCATGAGATTTTAACACTTTTTTAAGTCTCCTGTATTACTTTAATCTATTATGTTTTATAATGTTTTAGTATTAGAAGACCAATTTACACTAAGCTACAACGAATGTCTCTTTGGAATTATTGTGTTATCAGATACACATACCTATCATAATCCTATAAAACCAATCCAAATTCTACAAAAAAATCGTAATTACACGAGGTTAGACAACTTCATAAAAATCAAAATAAATTAAAGATGTTACTCAACAGATTAAAAAGACAGTGAATAAAATGGTGAAATAGTAAATTTTTCCAATAAAACTGTGTGAATTAGATTTTTTTTCGGTAAATAGACAAATTCGTTGAAGTTTTTCAGAAATATTGTAAAATAGGCTAAATATACTCAGTTTTTTGGACATTCAGCCAACATTGCTTTAAACTTTTTAAGTAAATAATGTTGTAATTGTATAAATACATCGTCAGAATGAAAGAGATTGGTTGGTATAGTTTTTGAAAACATAGTTATTGCCTGCATAATATATCATAGTGATACCTATTTCATAATTTATAAATTAACTGGATGATGGATAATTAGAAACGATCTTAAAAATCTTGAAATAATAAGTATGAACAATATAAATTTTAATTCATGTTTAGACTAAATAAACAAGATTTCATGAGATTTTAAACCTTTTTTAAGTCTCCTGTATTGCTTTACTCTATTATTTTTTTATAATATTTTAGTATTAGAAGACCAATTTATACTAAGCTACAAAGAATGTCTCTTTGAAATTATTGCGTAATCAGATACACATACCTATCATAATTCAATACAACCAGTCCAAATTCTACAAAAAATCGTAATTAGAGGAGGTTAGAAAACTTCTTAAAAATCAAAATAAATTAAAGATGTTACTCAACAGATTAAAAAGACAGTGAATAAAAATGGTAAATAGCAAAGTTTTCCGATAAAACTGCGTGAATTAGATTTTTTTTCGCTAAATAGACAAATTCGTTGAAGTTTTTCAGAATATTGTAAAAGAGGCTAAATATACTCAGTTTCTTGGACATTCAGCCAACATTACTTTAAAATTTTCAAGTGAATAATGTATATAATATGTATTTGTTGTATCGATAGTTTTGCTTGTAAGATGTTTATTTCGTATCTCATGCACTCTGATATTCGTAATTTACTTCTTAGTTCTATTATGTATTGTTTATTTAATTCGATATTTCTTTTTTTGTAAGATTTTAATGATACGGTGAAACAGTAAATTTTTCCAATAAATCTGGGTGAATTAGTTTTCTTTTTTGGTTATATAG